>NC_079209.1:16056300-16270760 GCF_026745355.1 Beta vulgaris subsp. vulgaris
TGCTCATGTTTTCTCGCCACCCATGAGTTTCTCTCTCCTTTGCTCTGTTCGTGTCCTGGTTGTGTCTCACCGAAGTCTTGTGCATGCGGCTTCTTCTGTCCTGCTATTGTTGTTGTGCGTCGGTGATGCTGCTAATTACGTTGCTGCCGTGACGCGGTGCATCACTACTCCTTTGTTATTCTTCTCTCCTCTACTTCGTCGATGCTGCTACCACGAGCTTCTATTGTTGTTGACACAACTTCGGCGTAGCTGCTGATGTTGTTGTGTTGATGTTGTTCGTGGTCGGTGGTCCTGCTGCTGTGTTGTTGGTCTCTTGTGCTACTGAGGTAGTTTCGGTTCTACTGGGATGTTGATTCTTTTGTTAACTTGTGTTCATGTTTTCAGAAAAACCATATGAGTTTTGGGAAGCTTTTATCAAAGGTATGATTCTTGGTATTTTCTCTAATTTCATCAATTTAATGTAGGAATCTATAAGTACTATAAGCGGAATTTCATGAATCTAATTCATAAGCACTTAAATCAAGATCACATGCATATACAATTAAGGATCACATATACGTTTAGAAATAACCTTTGTAGCGTGAATTCCACAAAGCTTGAATAACCCGGATTGAGAATCTCAGATGTGCTTCCTCTACTTAGTCCACCAACCCGGATCAACACTCCACCAATGCTAGTTGGAAAGGAAGAAAACTTCTTCTTTGGTTTCTTGGAGTATCACGTGGCTTTTAGAGAGAGAGAATAGGAGAGAGAAAATAATAAGAGATATCTGATATATTTTCTTTTCTGCTTAACCCAATATATAAATATATTTTAGGTCAGACTTTTCTCCCCTTTTCCTATCACTTGGCCGGCCAGCCTAGGGCCCTCTCTTGGGCTCTAGGCTTATTTCGTTGATCCAGTTTTTAATGTGTGACCTTGTAGGATCCGTTACATTTGGTTTCGGGTTTATTATTTACTAATCCGAAGTTCTATAACTTTCTCTAGCAAGACGTATAGACGACCCAATATAACGAATTTATCTATAATACGATCCATTATATATTAGTAATTGCATTTAAGTCGAGGACATAAATCCTTCAATCTCCCACTTGTCCGAGACGAGTGTGCAATGTTTTTATTCCTCAAGTCTCTTAATGTCTTAATTTGATAGTATGATCATATTTCTATATCACCCATACTAGCTTTCGAATTATTCCTTGAAATTCGAGTTCAAATTGTCAAACAATAAATAATCATCGAATGATCCATTTGAGCACGGCATGCATTTTCAATTTTTCACTCTTCAAGGGGCCAAGACACCTATCCTATCTCATATAGGAGGACTTTTCCAATCTTGTAGTAACCAATACTCCCACTCAACTTTTAGCACAACCTGAATGCTGCCTTTATAGTCCCCTTTTACGGCATGACGTTTGACAGTATCAAAGCTATACTAATCATTGGGCTAAGTAATGTTCTACTCATGTCTCAGGAATCTACTAATATAATTTCGAAGTTACAAAACTTCTAAGTAGGTCAAGTTCGACTATGTATCAACTATACATATCCATATGATTGATTAAACATCTCTATGTTTCCATAGCCCATGAAACGGCGCTATCAATCAATCTTATATGTTAATCCCTTTAATAAGTCATTTATGTCCAGTTTAATGACTTAGATTAGGAACTTTAATATTCTATGAATTCTGTTCACTTATGGTGTTTCATTCATCAAATCACATATTTGACAAAACCATAGAATTCAAATATATTTTGGACATTTTATTTAATACCAAACCAAAATTAAATAAGACAAAATTTATTATCATAAACATAAATAGCAAAACCATGTCTTTACATTGTAATAAGTTCTCTAAACCTAGTACAATCTAAAGCCACTCTAACATTTGCTTCAAGCCTATAGCCCTAGCTGACACTCATGCTTTGGTTGAGGTAGCGGTTTAGTTAGCGGATCAGCCACGTTCTCATCCGTATGAACTTTGCAGATTCTGACATCCTTCCTGTCAACTATCTCTCGAATGAGGTGATACTTCCTCATCACATGCTTGGACTTGTTATGTGACCTTGGCTCTTTTGCTTGCGCAATAGCACCATTGTTGTCACAAAACAACTCAATTCCTTCCAGACACTATGTACGATATCCAGCTCTGTCAAGAACTTCTTTATCCAAACTGCTTCCTTAGCTGCTTCAACTGCTAAATATTATGATTCTGTCGTAGAGTCTGCTACAGTGCTTTGCTTTGAGTTCTTCCAACTCACTTCTCCTCCATTCAGACGAAAGACATACCCTGACTGAGAGCGGTAGTCATCTTTGTCGGTTTGGAAGCTTGCATCCGTGTAACCTTCAACAACCAACTCACTTTGTCCCCATATACTAAGAACATGCCTTTAGTCCTCCTCAAGTACTTAAGGATGCTCTTAGCTGCAGTCCAGTGTGCTTCTCTTGGATTTGCTTGGAACCTGCTACACATGCTGAAGGCATATGCAACATCAGGTTGAGAACTTATCATGGCATACATGATAAACCCTATAGCCGAAGCATAAGGAAGGCTACTCATTCGCTTTAACTCATCAGGCTCAGTCGGGCACTGACTCTTGCTAAGCGATATGCCATGTGACATGGGAATGAAACCTCTCTTCGAGTTTTCCATGTTGAGCCTTGTAAGAACCTTATCAATATAAGTTTCTTGAGTTAGCCCAATCATCCTTCGACACCTATCTATATCAATTTTGATTCCCAGTATGTACTCAGCTTCTCCAAGGTCCTTCATAGAGAAACAACTCTTTAACCATTCCTTGACTGACTCAAGCATTGGTATGTCGTTTCCCATGATTCGTATGTCATCTACATACAGAACCAACAAGACTAGGCTGCTTCACTAAACTTATTGTAAACACAAGACTCTTCTTCGCTTTTGATGAAACCAAATTGTTTGATTGCCTCATCAAACCGAAGATTCCAGCTCCGAGATGCCTGCTTCAATCCATAAATGGATCTCTAAAGCTTGCAAACTCTTTTAGGATTTTCTGGATCTTCAAAACCTTCAGGTTGTGTCATGTACACATCCTCATTCAATAACCCATTCAAGAATGATGTTTTGATATCCATCTGCCAAATTTCGTAATCGTGAAATGCAACAATCGCTAAAAGTATCCGAATTGATTTAAGCATTGCTACTGGTGAAAGGTCTCATCATAGTCTATACCATGAACTTGTCTGAATCCCTTTGTAACCATTCTTGCTTTGTAAACATAGACATTTCCATCTTTGTCTGTTTTCAATTTGAACACCCACTTACATCCAATAGGGTTAACCCCATCGGGCAAGTCAACCAGTGTCCAAACTTTATTCTCAGACATGGAGTCTAACTCGAATTTTATGGCCTCAAGCCATTTCTCAAAGTTTAGGTGCGTCAAAGCGTGTTTGTAGGTAGTAGGTTCTGAATTTTCCTAAATCATAATTTCAGAATTTTAAGTCATTAGGAAATCAACCAACCTTTTGTTTGGAATCCTTGGTCTACTTGACCTACGCGGTATCTGAGCATCAAGAGAAACGTTCTCTTCAACAGTTTGAAGAATTTCGCTTGATTCAACTTCGAATGGGACGGTAGGAGGTTCGCGCGTTGAATACGTTATCTCCTTAATATGACTTTCCTCTTGTTGGGTCGTCTTTAACATGGTGTGAGCCATGTCAAGTTGTTGCTCATCTCAAATTTCTTCGAGTGTTATTTTACTCCCACTTGTCTTTCTAGAAACAAATTCCTTTTCAAGAAAGACACCATCACGAGCAACAAACACTTTGTTCTCTTGACGGTTATAGAAGTAATAACCCCTTGTCTCTTTCGGATACCCCACAAAGAGACATTTATCTGACTTGGGTGCGAGTTTCTCTGATAGTAACCGTTTTACATAGACCTCGCATCCCCAGATTTTAAGAAAAGACACGTTTGGAGGTTTTCCATTCCATAACTCATATGTAGTCTTTTCTACAGCCTTTGACGGGCACCTATTTAGTGTGTGTGCAGCAGTTTCGAGAGCGTAATGCTCGATTCCTGCTTTTAGATACACCATTCAACTGTGGTTAATTGTGAAAGAATTCCACAATCCTTAAGATGATCATTAAACTCTTGGCTCAAATATTCACCACCACGATCGGATCGTAGTGCTTTTATTGTCTTGCCAAGTTGATTATGTACTTCATTTTGGAACTCTTTGAATCTATTAAAAGATTCCGACTTATGTTTCATCAAGTAAATATAGCCATATCTACTCAAATCATCAGTGAAGGTGACGAAGTAATTAAACCCTCCCCTTGCCTTTATGCTCATAGGACCACATACATCTGTATGTATGAGTCCTAAAAGATCGCTGGCCCTTTCACCTTTTCCACTAAATGGTGATTTTGTCATCTTACCCATTAAGCATGATTCACATACATCAAATGATTCGAAATCAAATGATGGAATTATACCGTCCTTTTGTAACTTGTGAATGCGCTTTTGGTTTATATGACCAATTCGGCAATGCCAAATATAGGTTAGGTTAGAATCATTTGATTTGTGTTTCTTGCTATCTATGTTATAGACTGTTAATGACTTATCAAGCACATATAAGCCATTTATCAATTGAGCTCTGGCATAGAACATATTAGTATAATAAAAGGAATAACACTTGCTCTTTATTTCCAAAAAAAACCTTCAGAATCCAAAACTGAAACTGAAATTATATTCTTAGTTATATCAGGAATGAAATAGCAATTATTTAGATGGCAAGTGTAGACTATAGCTCCCGACGGCAAGTGCAGCAACTCGTGCTCCATTTCCAACGCGTAGCTCTACCTTGCCTTTTGCCAACTTCCTACTTCTTTTTCGTCCCTGCACATCATTAACTATGTGAGAACCACAACCGGTATCAAATACCCATAAAAAGTAGAAGTCAAATTGATTTCTATAACATAATACCTGAAGTGGAAGCCCCACACTTCTTTATTTCCTCCAAGTATATCGGGCAGTTCCTCTTCCAGTGTTCAATCTTGTGACAGTGGAAGCACTTGCTTTCCGCAGCGACCTTTGGCTTGGCGGTTGGCTTAGGTTTATCAGCGACAGTGGCAACTTGCTTGCCTTTGTCTTTCTTTCCTGCCCATTGATTTTTGAAATCCTTTCCCTTTTGAACCAACATAACCTCTTTCTTTGGTTCAACCTTAGGGATGTTCCTTTCAGCATTGACCAACAATCCATGCAGCTCTTGCAAAGTCTTTTCAGACTCATTCATATTGTAGGTCATTCTGAACTAACTGAAACTATCAGGCAGTGAGTGGAGAATAATGTCAGTAGCCAACTCGAGCCTATAAGGAACCCAAGTCTTTCCATGTTTTCGAAAAGACCCATCATTTCGAACACATGGGGGCCAACAGCTTGACCCGGCTTCAAGTGACATTCAAGTATCTCCCTATTAGTCTCATACCGCTCAACTCGGGCCTGAGTTTTAAACATGGCCCGCAGCTCTTGCATGATCGTGTAGGCATCCTTGTTTCGAACCTCTTTTGGAGGTTCGGCTCCATGCTGCTACCATCAAACAAGTGATTGGTATAGACTTATCACTAGCCTGTTTTGCACGACTTTTTCAGCGTCAGTTGATTCATCAGTTATTACAGGAAGCGGGTATCTAAGACGTCCTCTCGACCCTCAAACCTCAGAACGAGTCTTAAGGTCCTTTCCCAATTAAGGAAATTTTCACCATTCAGTCTGTCCTTTTCAAGAAAAGGAAGAATGTTGAAACCGGAGTTGTTGTTGTTGTTAGTAGACATGATCTTTACAGACAGAAAAATAACGCAAAGTTCAATTTTATGTTTATAAAGCAATTTATAACATGTAAAAGGTTTCTAAGTTGACCACCTATTCAAAAGTAAAGTCCCCTATGAATAAGTGATTTATAAGATCCCATCAACATGTAACACTAAGCAGACGGAGGCCTTATCCTAGCGTTACATTATCAAGGTAAGTAAACTCTTTTACTAATTATAACATTTTATAACTCTTGTTTAGATGGATAAACATCGCATGCTTAACTATCTCTTGCTTCAAAATTCAAAACGCTTTTGATAATTTTATTAAGGACAACCAAACTTAGTTGTAAAATTCGCAATTTTACCTTATCTCCTAAAACTAATGATAACACCCTGCAGACGCATGACCTATTACTATTAATGAAGGGTTTAATAAGTACTTTATATTTGGAAAAGCAAACCTTAATATTTAACGGGCCTAAGTTTATTATGTTGTTATGAATTAGTGAACTCTAGCGCATCAATAAACAACATACAATAAACTTATAAGCATTTTAAAGAATAATAAAATGCGAAAATAAAATGATCTAGTATGGCCCCTAATCCTAAGAACTAAGCATCAACGGCTCCTTCTTGGACTCTTCATGGATCTCCATCCACTTTTCCATGGGCCTTCTCTTGATGGGCTCTTCTTTGGATTACATAAGTATCAAAAATAATTTATATAATAACTAAATTAAATAAATTACAAAAAATACCTAACGATACGCAGATCGTATTTTCTATCTTAATTTTGGCCATACTAGTCATACATAGCAAATCTATCATAATATAAAAGCCACATAATAATATGACATATTATACTTGCCAATCAATCGAAATATCAAATATTCTTAATTAAAGCAAGAGGATAAATTTTTAAGTAATAACTAATCACCCAAAGATTCTATCCCTTAAAACTAGCCAAATTAATTATAATTAGATTATGGATTGAAATATATGACCAAGTCAACATAATTGAAATTTACTTATCTTTCTCAAAATTCTGTTTTCAAAATAAATCTTCCAAAAAAAAAAATATGATGTTGCCTTGATTAAGCACGTTTCTTTATAAAAAAAAAAAAAAACTTTATTATTTTGTTTTAGAAACCGTGAAGACTAACAGCAAGCTGCCAGCCTTCACGCAACCCAGAAACTGGCCATCTTTTCAGGTGACCTCGCCGGCAACTCGCCGGCTTTATTACCCGTGAGCCGACGCTGGTAGTAGAGCCACTAGCGCCACCCCACAACATCGAATCGCAACCGCTTGTCGCACGCGTGGCTGCTGTTTCAGTCGCCGACTTCGGCTGCGCGCCGCCGTCGACTGCTCGCCGGCAGTTTGCGACCCCCCCCCCATTCGGCTGTTCGTCGGCTGACCACCGGAGTTCGGAGCAGCCACTGCTCCTTATCTTTTCTCCTTCAATTTTTCTGTTTTTCAAATCTTTTATTTTCGTTTCTTGAAGGATATTAAAATTACAATCTCTTGTAAATTTAATGATGTAATCTTGATTAAATTAAACATAACTTTTTATGCTTAATACAGAAAATTAAATTTTAAAATTTCTATTTTAATTAATTTTTCAGATTTATTCATATAATTAATCACTAATTCATATAAAACACCTTTTACATGAATTTATCTTCATACATAAAAGATTTTAAGCCTGAAAATTTTATTAATAACATGAATTTATTTTCGAAATTGAAAGATCGAAAATCAGAATTTTATAAATTTTCAAAATTAGGGTTTAAGAGGTGAAAATTTTCGGCTTACATTGAGAAAGCACGTAATTAAAACTCCTTTTAACAAATTTCAATTCATTATTCAATCCATAATTTAATTCCTCCCTTTAATCAAATTAAAATTAATCATACATAAACTAAACTTTATGACCAAAATTCTATATGCAAGAGGCTAAAACTGATACCACTGTAGGAATCTATAAGTACTATAAGCGGAATTTCATGAATCTAATTCATAAGCACTTAAATCAGGATCACATGCATATACAATTAAGGATCACATATAAGTTTAGAAACAACCTTTGTAGCGTGAATTCCACAAAGCTTGAATAACCCGGATTGAGAATCTTAGATGTGATTCCTCTACTTAGTCCACCAACCCGGATCAACACTCCACCAATGCTAGTTGGAAAGGAAGAAAACTTCTTCTTTGGTTTCTTGGAGTATCACGTGACTTTTAGAGAGAGAGAATAGGAGAGAGAAAATAATAAGAGATATCTGATATATTTTCTTTTCTTCCTAACCCAATATATAAATATATTTTAGGTCAGACTTTTCTCCCCTTTTCCTATCACTTGGCCGGCCACCCTAGGGCCCTCTCTTGGGCTTTAGGCTTATTTCGTTGGTCCAGGTTTAATGTGTGACCTTGTAGGATCCGTTACATTGTGCTTCGGGTTTATTATTTACTAATCTGAAGTTCTATAGCTTTCTCTAGCAAGACGTATAGACGACCCAATATAACGAATTTATTATCTATATAATACGATGCATTATATATTAGTAATTGCATTTAAGTCGAGGACATAAATCCTTCATTTAAATCTGAAGGTTTAATAGTCTTATGACTTCCATTAGTAGCTTAGTTTTAATTTTTGTGTTAATGGCAAAACTCCGTTTGTTAAAGCTAACGAGTGTTATATAAGAGTCTATTGAGATCATAAATAAGTTTTACAAACTCATTATTGTTTCTAAAAGCAAGAAATCATATCAGTTTATGGATTCACCATACTTATTTTAGTTTTAAGAAACAATTTTTATGAAATATGCTTTGTATTTCTAAGGAAGTTATTGAGTTGAAATAAATCCTTGATTCTAAATTTGTATCCGAGTCTCAGGAAAGGCATGTGATGTTAGAAATATGTTGGTAACACTAAGGAGAAGCTAGTTGGATGATCTTGAATTAGAGTTATCATGTGAGATAGAAAATGTGAATTGGAAAGTGAAATAGTTTGTATATAAAAGTTATAGTTAGTTCATAATAGAGTTTAGAAGGTATGAGTAAGTCAATTAATTTATCTGAAATATAGTAGGGATGAATGTTAATTGTTGTTATTATTGTTGTGAGATGATTATTGAAGTTTAATTATGAATAAGGAGATATTGGACTCTCGAAGATTATTATGGAGTCGAGTGCTATTTGGAGATGCATAGAGGTACACACATGTCCTCCACCTTCGAAATATGAATTGGTATTTTGTATAATTACATGGATTTCTTGTGTTGAGCTCGATTTATTTATGTATGTATATATTTTACAACCGTGGACACCTAAAAGTATAATTATTTTAGTATAAGTATTTAAGTATAAGTATTGCAAATAAGTACTTAAGTACAAGTGTTGAGTATAAATATTTTTGTATGATTACAAGTTTTATTTTATAAGGGGAAATGAACAACATTTGTAGAGCAGGTTTACTCATTATGTGTTTGGAGCGGGTATTGCTCCATTATGTAGGGTCATGACCTAGAAAGTCTTGCAAGCAATACAAAGTTGATAGGAGAGACGTCCCCATGAGTTTAGAGATGGTATAGCCTCTCTATTTGTATAAGTTCTCCGATTATGGAAATTATAAAGTATTCTTGGAATATGATTTGAGTATGATAATGAGGAAATGATTTCGAAATTGTTTTAGCTGGCTTAGTTTATGAACTAAAATGAATAGTGGGCAAGGTACAGGTGGAGAGAAATGATTCAGATATGAGTTAAGACCAGATAAAGTCGAATATTGTGTTATGTTATATTATGTTAAGTTTCTGCCTGTACTTCCCAGCGATTTCTATTACGTGATTAAGCTATGCCAGCAATATATTTAAAAAGATGAATTATTTCCGAACAATTACCAAGTTTCTTTCTTATATAAAAAAAACGTTTTGATTGCTGCAAATACTTTGGGGTTTATGTAGAAATTCTGAGATATTGTATAAATGATTTTATACTAACATATACGCTCTCAATAAAGTTTTCTGAAATATTGATTAAGTAGTTGGATTTATTAAAATGTCTTCGAAAGGATTTATGTATAAGATAGGTAATAAAGAATTGTTTTATGGAATTGAAATATAAAGTTGTCTATTTTTCATTTTGGAAGGTTTGTGGTTTTGTTAAAGTAGTATATATTATCATCTGATCTTATTTCTAATATGTATATTTTGTTATATCGATATTGAGCTATTTGAATACATGGAGTAATCTTATGAAAACTGATTAATGATATAAGTATATTTTAAGCCACTAAAATAGATTTCTAGTTGGACAGTATGTACTCAGTTTCCCTGATTTTGTTCTTGGAATCTGTCCTGGTGGGGGCAGAGTTCATCGTTAGTGATCTTGCAGGTTCGTGTGTGGAAAGCTCGGAATGGAGTAAAAAGAAGAATTTGGGTATCAAGGTTGTAATTAGATTTAATGGTTCAGAGGTTGTATTTAGGAGTATATATCCTTATTTGTCAATAAAATATTATATTGCTTTGGGAATCGAGTAAGGTATTATGTAATCTGTTATTTGGTTATTGAGGATGATTTATTGTGGGCACTAACCCACAGATCCAGGATCGTTTTATAGATTATGTTTCCGCTGAGAGTAATTATTTAATTCGAGGTTTATTAGGCGATTGAGATTTATGAATGTTAAGTGTGATTAGCTAGCAACTCGGAAGTACGGGCTGTTACACATATAGTCGTACCTTATATGTACGAGATGAGAAGATCACGATTGACCGAGAAGATGTCCAAGTGAGTGTTGGACTTCCTATGGGTTCTAAGGCTGTGAAGAAAGCAATGAAGGATGATGACAATGAAGAATATAGTATTCTTTTGGAACAATGGAGGAGTATATGAGGTTTGGATAAAGGAAGCCCTAAAACTACAAAAATGCTGGAGAGGATTCTCACTTTGGGGGTCAGAGATGATTTCAAGAAAAGTTTTGTGGTTTGTCATTTCGTCGTGTTTGCATGGGCATAAGAATCCATTTTGCAACTACAAGATTTTATTTTCACTCATGCACATAAGTGAAATAAGTCAAATGGATTGGTGTCAATATACAATTGATTGTTTAATCGATGAAATCTTGATTTGGAAGAAAAATCCATGTGGATTTTTCAAGGGATCTCTATTATTTCTCACGGCAATGACACTTAGATATCTATTCTATAATTTATAAAATACACTTTTAGATCATGCTTTTCAAGGGATCATGTTGATATATGCTTGCTTCATTCTTTTTCCCAACAAGGTGTATATATATATTTCAAATAAGTGGTATTGGTGATGTATATGTAGTAGAAATTTGATGTACATATTGTAGAAATCTTATGTATTTGTTATTTTTTGATATGCATATATATTATTTCTCTGTTTTTATCATTACTAATTCATTTTTATTTTTCAATAGTTATTCCACTTGGATAGGGTGGAATTTATAGGATTGCAAATTGAAAGAAAGGCTCCGGTTCTATGTAGTTGGAAGGCTAAGGCTATAGAAGAAAGATGTAAGGTAGAGATAAAGGCCGGAAATTTTGGGTTTGGAAGGATTTTGCCTCCTATACGAATAACAAGTGATGCCGATACAATTATTAACAGGGTTGTGCCAGTCCATTCTACAACGAATGATCAAGGAGATTCATCTCAAAAATCTACAGAGGTATTTTTAACTAGTGTAGCTATACTTAGCTTGAGATATCTTAGTCTAACATGTATAACATGTACTTCTGAAAAGGAACATCATGCTCCTTTTTTTTTTTTTGCTAAGTAAGTAGTAGTAGTATTAATCACCAAAAAACAATACAACCAACCAGCTAACCAAGGGGAGCAAACCAACTAGGTTGGACTCCTCCACCAAGGAAAGCTACACAACTACAGCTATAAGCTATACATTGTAAACTTTTTGCTTTACACCATCCCACCATTCTATATCTTTGCTAGATATCTTCCTAGGCATTACACTATTCACACGCAAAACTACACATTCTCTAATTTTTCTATATAACTTTTCTGGTCTCCACACTACCATGTTCCAGTGAACCTCATTTCTTGCCCACCACACATGGTAGACACCTGCTGTGATTACAGCAGCATAAACTTGCTTTTGAAATTTGGATTTCCCCCTTCTGCTATGCAGCCTCATCAAGCTTCTTTCCAACTGATCCAGCCTGCTTCTGAGACCCAGCCAGTCAAGAACATACATCAAAGTTCTCTGAACATATACACATTGAAAGAATAGATGTTGATTGCTCTCTATGTGAGCACTGCACAACTTACATTGAGTATCATTTGTAATGCCCATTTGATTTAATCTGTCTGCTGTCTTTAACCTGCCCTGGACTGCTAACCAGCTAATAACCCTGTGCTTAGGCACTGCCAGCCTATTCCAGATCATTTTATCCCAATACACCTTCTCCCTTTCCCCAATGATCTTATTATATACTTCTTTTACCTTGAAGTGCATCAAATTCTTCATTTCATCTTCTGTGTAATGAGTCTTCATTATTTCTTTAACATTACAAATCTGTTTCCAGTACCAAGAGCAGTTCTTGGGTGGGACATAGCTCCACCAGCTCTCATCCTTGACATACACAGCATGCACCCACTTTATCCACAAATTGTCTTGCTTTGAAGCAACAACCCATACATATTTTGCAAGTGCAGCTATATTCCATTCCTTAATTCTCCTGAATCCAAGGCCACCTTCAGACTTAGGCCTACATACTTTCTCCCATTGAATACTGCCAGGAACCTGACTAAAGTATGAACCTGACCATAAAAAAGCTCTACAGATCTTCTCAATGTCCCTCAGCACTGTATTTGGCAACATGAAAACCTGTGCCCAGTAGATGTGGATGCTCAACAATACAGAGTTAACCAACATTGCTCTTCCTGCATAAGATATGTTCCTGCTGCTCCATAATTTAATCCTAGCACACATCTTGGCCAGAATAGTTTCACACTCAGCAACACCTACCCTTCTTGCACATATAGGCACCCCCAAATACTTGAATGGCAACCTACTATGATTAAAGCCAGACACCTCTTTAATTCTCTGAATCACACTTTCATCCACATTTGCAGTGTAGAAATCTGATTTGTGCTCATTTATACACAAGCCTGAAGATTGTGAAAACAGCTTAAAAGCCTGAAGAAGCTTGTATATGGATTGAAAATCCCCACCACTACACAGAATAATATCATCAGCAAATGCAAGGTGGGTAAGCTTAAGAGCTTTACACCTTGGATGGTATTGGAACACATTGGACTCACTGAGCTTCAACATGATCCTAGATAAATATTCCATGCAGATTACAAACAAGAGAGGAGACATAGGGTCTCCTTGTCTGAGCCCACGTTTTGAAGCAAAATAACCATGTATGTTGCCATTTATCATCAAAGAGAACCTAGGAGTTCTAACACAACTCATAACTAACTGCACAAATCTTCTAGGAAACCCCAATTCATTCATCATTTCCTGAAGAAACTCCCAATCAATAGTGTCATAGGCCTTTTTCATGTCTAGCTTCATTAGACAACTAGGCTTGACACTCTTCCTCCCATAAAATCTCACCAAATCCTGACAGATCATTACATTGTGTATGATGTACCTTTGCTGGACAAAAGCACCTTGATTTTCTGCTATTATATCAGGTAGCACAACCTTTAGTCTGTTGCAAATCATCTTTGTAATGCATTTATACATTACATTACAACAGGCTATAGATCGAAATTCTGTCACACTACTAGGGCAACTAACTTTAGGTATCAAAGTTAGTATGGTTGTGTTTACCTCTGTTAACAACTTACCACTTTGAAAGTAATTGAGAATGGCTTCTGAAACCTCTTCTCCAACTATATGCCAGGCATCCTTGAAGAAGTGAGCCCCAAATCCATCAGGTCCAGGGGCTTTGTTCCCTTCAATTGAGTTCATTGCATGCTTCACTTCCTCTCTTGTATACTCAGCTTCCAGAATGGCTATATGATCTTCTGTTAACATTGGGCCCATCTCAACTACTTCCTTTTTCACAGGGATTCTGTTCTCCATAGTACTACCTAATAGTGTTTGGTAGTATCTTAGGAAACTATCATTCACCTCCTGCACATCCTCTCTCCATATACCTTTATCATTATGAATGGCATATATAGTATTCTGCATTCTTCTGGCTTTTATTGACTGGTGGAATATGGAACTATTCTCATCTCCTCCTTTACACCAAGCAACTTTAGCTTTCTGAGCTAGAAAGGCCATATACTGTCTATGGACCTGACTGTACTCATGTCCAGCCTCTCTTTCTCTATTTGCAATTTCAATGTCACCAGGAGCTAAGTGCAACTGAGCTTGCAGCATGTTATACATCTTTAGGGCACTCAGTTCCTTACAATGGATTTCATCAAATCCTTCTTTATTTAACCTTTTAAGAGCCTCTTTTACATTCTTTAATTTCTTCACCACCTTGTACATAGGAGTTCCCATCAACTGAATGTTCCAAGCTTCAGACACAGCATCATTAAACTTCTCAGAGAAACATCATGCTCCTTGGCTATAGTCCGTAGCCTCCGCTGACAACACATCCTAGCGGCAAGAAAAGTTTATGTTTTTCAACTTTTAATCTAATGGTGAGACTAGTTTTCTCAAGGATCGACTATTATTCACTGTCCAATCTATTATGTTGTCCAAATCTGTGCATGCTGAAGCTTAAAAATCTGAGTCTTTTACACGATTTCACCACCTCCTTTACCCCTGCTTCTGTCACGTTTCTGCAATTCTCGAGGTTTAAATGAACCAATCCAGTTATCCATCCCTATACATTACTAACATTTCTTTTGATGTCCCTGAATCATTTGTGATTAACATATCTAAGTTTTAGATTTTCTATGTCACTGTTATATTTGTGACTATTCACTTGACACTTCATATGGAAGTAAAGAATCTTAGAAAACTTCTCCTTTTATATCACTATAAAATTTATTATCTTTTCATGGATCAAGTAGTAGAAGTAAAAATAAGTTTAGACAGGTTATTTATTGATCACAAAGATGCAATTCTATTAACAGTTTGTTATGCTCTTGAGCAAGATGAGAACTTTGTTCAATTTATTACATAAGTTATGAATTGATATCCTTGTTGAATTGTCTTAATTACAAGATTTGATTGATACCCTTTCACGTGTTACAAATAATTGAGCTACAAACTTTGTTCAATTCGGGCAAGTTATCTCCATGGTTCAGAAACAATACCCGGGTAGTGAATATATAACGAAAATACAAAGCACCGTTGTTGACATGTTCACTAAATTTTCAGAGAAGCAACAACCTCAACTAAAAATTGAGCATTTTGTTTCGAATCTTAATGGTAAGTCCAGTTCAGAAGAGTTTGATGCTTTCTTTGATGAACCCGGAGATCTAGAAGCAATTGATGCCCTTGTGAATGCTTATCTAGAGACTTTTGGAGCACATAATCAACAAGAAACTAGCTAGGAAACTAACATTCCAAATGAGATTTTTGCTACTCCACCAATGCCAAATGTTCATAGTTTTGACCTTGGACTTGAACTTTCACCGTTTATTCAGCGCCTCAAAGTAAAGATGTTAATCTAATTTCATCACCTGATGCACTTGAGATTGATGCACCTGAGATTGATGCACCTATCAAAGTTATACCAATCATTGGGCTAAGTAATATTCCACTCATGTCTCAGGAATCTACTAATATAATTTCGAAGTTACAAAAACTTCTAAGTAGGTCTACTTCGACTATGTAGCAACTATACATATCCATATGATTGATTAAACATCTCTATGTTTCCATAGCCCATGAAACGGCACTATTAATCAATCTTATATGATAATCCCCTTAACAAGTCACTTATGTCCAGTTCAATGACTTAGATTAGAAACTTTAATATTCTATGAATTCTGTTTACTTATGGTGTTTCATTCATCAAATCACATATTTGACAAAACCATAGAATTCAAGATATATATTTTGGACATTTTATTTAATACCAACCCAATAATTAAATAAGATAAAATGTATTTTCATAAACATAAATAGCAAAACCATGTCTTTACATTGTAACAAGTTTCTCCAAACCTAGTACAATCTAAAGCCATTCTAACATTTGCTTCAAGCCTATAGCCCTAGCGTGACACTCATGCTTAGGTTGAAGTAGTGGTTTAGTTAGCGGATCAGCCACGTTTTCTTCCGTATGAACTTTGCAGATTCTCACATCCTTCCTGTCAACTATCTCTCGAATGAGGTGAAATTTCCTCATCACATATTTGGACTTGTTATGTGATCTTGGTTCTTTTGCTTGCGCAATAGCACCATTGTTGTCACAAAACAACTCAATTCATTCCTGAGCACTATGTACGATATCCAGCTCTGTCAAGAACTTCTTTATCCAAACTGCTTCCTTAGCTGCTTCAACTGCTCCTAAATATTCTGATTATGTCGTAGAGTCTGCTACAGTGCTTTGCTTTGAGCTCTTCCAGCTCACTGCTCCACCATTCAGACGAAAGACATACCCTGACTGAGAGCGGTAGTCATCTTTGTCGGTTTGGAAGCTTGCATCCGTGTAACCTTCAACAACCAACTCACTTTGTCCCCCATATACTAAGAACATGCCTTTAGTCCTCAAGTACTTAAGGATGCTCTTAGCTGCAGTTCAGTGTGCTTCTCTTGGATTTGCTTGGAACCTGCTACACATGCTGAAGGCATATGCAACATCAGGTCGAGTACTTATCATGGAATACATGATAAACCTTATAGCCGAAGCATAAGGAATGCTACTCATTCGCTTTAACTCATCAGGCTCAGTCGAGCATTGACTCTTGCTAAGCAATATGCCATGTGACATGGGAACGAAACCTCTCTTCGAGTTTTCCATGTTGAACCTTGTAAGAACCTTATCAATATAATTTTCTTAAGTTAGCCCAATCATCCTTGGAGACCTATCTCTATGGATTTTGATTCCCAGTATGTACTCAGCTTCTCCAAGGTCCTTCATAGAGAAACAACTTTTTAACGATTCCTTGACTGACTCAAGCATTGGTACGTCATTTCCCATGATCAGTATGTCATCTACATACAGAACCAAGAAGACTAAGTTGCTCCCACTAAACTTCTTGTAAACACAAGATTCTTCTTCGCTTTTGATGAAACCAAATTGTTTGATTGCCTCATCAAACCGAAGATTCCAGCTCCGAGATGCTTGCTTCAATCCATAAATGGATCTCTGAAGCTTGCAAACTCTTTTGAGATTTTCTGGATCTTCAAAACCTTCAGGTTGTGTCATGTACACATCCTCATTCAATAACCCATTCAAGAACCTTGTAAGAACCTTATCAATATAAGTTTCTTGACTTAGCCCAATCATCCTTTGAGACCTATCTCTATGGATTTTGATTCCCAGTATGTACTTAGCTTCTCCAAGGTCCTTCATAGAGAAACAACTTTTTAACCATTCCTTGACTGACTCAAGCATTGGTATGCCATTTCCCATGATCAGTATGTCATCTACATACATAACCAAGAAGACTAAGTTGCTCCCACTAAACTTCTTGTAAACACAAGATTCTTCTTCGCTTTTGATAAAACCAAATTGTCTGATTGGCTCATCAAACCGAAGATTCCAGCTACGAGATGCTTGCTTCAATCCACAAATGGATCTCTAAAGTTTGCAAACTCTTTTAGGACTTTCTGGATCTTCAAAACCTTCAGGTTCTGTCATGTACACATCCTCATTCAAGAACCCGTTCAAGAATGCGGTTTTGATATCCATCCGCCAAATTTTGTAATCGTAAAATGCAGCAATCGCTAAAAGTATCCGAATTTATTTAAGCATTATTCTTGGAGAAAAGGTCTCATCATAGTCTATACCATGAACTTGTCTGAATCCTTCTGCAACCAGTCTTGCTTTGTAGACATAGACATGTCCATCTTTGTCTGTTTTCAATTTCAACACCCACTTTCAACGAATAGGGTTAACCCCATCAGGCAAGTCAACCAGTGTCCAAACATTATTCTCAGACATGGAGTCTAACTCGGATTTCATTGCCTCAAGCCATTTCTCAGAGTCTGGGCTCATCAAAGCTTGTTTGTAGGTAGTAGGTTCTGAATTTTCCAAAACCATAATTTCAGAATTTTCAATCAAAAGGAAATCAACCAACCTTTTTTTTTGGAATCCTTGGTCTACTAGACCTACGCGGGGCCTGAGCATCGAGAGAAACGTTCTCTTCATAGTTTGAAGATTTTCGCTTCAATCAAGTTCGAATGGGATGGTAGGAGGTTCAGGCGTTCAATGCGTCATCTCCTAAACACGACTTTCATTTTGTTGAGCCGTCTCTGACATGGTGTGAGCCACGTCCAGTTGTTGCTCATCTCGAATTTCTTCGAGTAGTGTTATTTTACTCCCACTTGTCTTTCTAGAAACAAATTACTTTTGAAGAAAGACACCATAACGAGCAACAAACACTTTGTTCTCTTGACGGTTAGAGAAGTAATAACCCCTTGTCTCTTTTGGATATCCCACAAAGAGACATTTATCTGACTTGGGTGCAAGTTTGTCTGATAGTAATCGCTTTACATAGACCTCACATCCCCATATTTTAAGAAGAGACAAGTTTGGAGGTTTTCCATTCCATAACTCATATGGAGTCTTTTTCAATCTCTCTTATGCTTTATTCCTAGAAAACTCTAGTATTACGTTTATTCTTCGTATCTTTCCTTGAAACCCTAGTTTTTGCATATCTTCCATTAGTTCAAGTTCTAGAGGTATTCTTCCATTGTTTTCTTCTTTATTAATATTTGCTATTATCTTTCTCTTGCTTTATTATTATTTTCATGATTTCTCATTCATGAATTATAGGTTGCTTATTTATTTTGCTTTAGTTATTCCAATTATGAATGAGCAGTCTCTTTTCTAGGGCAAAGGGAGGGAAGCCAGGTTTATACCATGATATTTTCTTTGAAATTGATTGATTTATAGATTAGAGTTGTGAGTAATTTCAATTGGTAAGTTCTATGTAGTTTGATTTTTGTAGTTGGCCAATATCAAGAGTTAATTAATTTGCTAATAGAAATTAGAATATAAAGATCATATTCTTAGAGGCTTCATTACAATTGGTAGTTCTGAATATGTTAGCGATCATACTGGATAGGTTGAATTGAAAGTGTTAATACCCGACCAAGGTATTAACTTTTTTCTTTTGTTACTCACCCTCTAGTTGATTTATTATTATATTGATTTTCAATTCTTTAAATGGTATGAGCATGGTGGACCGAACATATGCCCTAGTCTTTTAATTTATTGATTAGACCAACATTTTGATATTACTTGCTTCTAGTTTAGTTATTATTCAAATCAAACATTCGTTTTTCTGAGATAGTTTATTATAATTAAGCGTAAATCAATAGAAATCGTCTCTTTGTGGGATCTACTCGTATTTGCTAAGTATCTGTTACCAACGGACATTGTGCACTTGCGCTATTACTTTTTAAAATCATCACTTCTTCCTGATCTCTTTTTATATTACATATACCTCTCTCCTCCTCCTCTCTCTCATATTTCTCCTACAAATTCTACACCTACTTCTGTCATCACACCTGATCTTGTTCCTACAAGAAAATCTTCTAGAATACCTAAATGCTCTCAACATTTAAAAGACTTTGTTTGTTCTAATGTTACTCAAAATCACTAGTATAATATTGTATCAATTCATCAGTTTTCAGCTCACTCTAAAGCTTTTATAGCTTCTTTAATGGATACTCTTGAACCTACTAGTTACTCTGAGACTGCATAAGATCCATCATGGACTGAAGCCATGGATAAAGAGCTCTTAGCTTTGACTGGCAGCAAAACATGGGACATTGTTTCCCTTCCTCCTGGAAAGAAGCTCATAGGTTGCAAATGGGTGTAAAGAATCAAGACAAAAGCACATGGTTCTATACGAACGTATAAGGCAAGACTTGTTGCCAAAGGTTTCACTTAAAAGTATGGCATAGATTTCCAAGAAACATTTTCTCCTATTATTAGAATGCCCACTAGACCTGGCAATCGGACCAATCGAATCGGATTCAGACCGGATCAATTCAGATCGGACCCTTTTAGGATCAAGTTATATTCGGACTGGAACAGACCATTTAGGATCGGACCGAAATTCGGATTATATTTCGGACCATCATCGGATTGAGATGCTTTTCGGATCGGATGGTTGTGAATCGGATGGTGGATTGTCTCACCTTTATTATGTCCAGAGTTGTTACTCCTTTCGTCTCATGGTTTCTTTGACTATGAGCTTTTGTTATGTATATATGGAACTACCACTCTTCACCCTTTCGAAATGTATACATAAGTAATTTGCATAGTCAGAAATTGTGGCAAAGAGTACTTGTGAAAACCGTTTTTTAAAATAAAGGGTCAATTTCGGGTACTTCGAATCAAAGCCTGATGGAAACCAATAATTTCTTATTGCTTTGAGATCGGGTTACCTTTGGGTCGGATCGATTTCGGATCATGCAAGATCATATCGGATCATTCGGATTTTGGATGAGTTTCGGATCAAGATTATTTCGGACCGAATTCGGACCGAACACAACCATTTCGGATTTGGACCAAGGTTCGGACCGTCTGGTTTGGACCCAGATCGGACCACGGATCGAATAATTCGGACCGGATTTTCGGATTAGGACCAACATTGCCAGGTCTAATGCCCACCATCACAAGTACTTTGGCATTAGCAGCTAATAAAGGGTGGGATTTCTACTAACTGGACATAAAATGCCTTCTTACATGGAGATCTCCATGAAGAAGTTTATATGCACATGCCAGCTAGTTTATATATCAAATCCACACAACCAAGTTTGCAGACTTAAAAAGTCTCTTTATGGCCTTAAACAGGCTAGCAAGCAATGGTTTGAAAAGCATCATTCAACTTTGATTTCTCAAAATTTTGTTCAATCCAACAATGATTACTCATTGTTCTTGAAGAAAGAAGATGATGAACTTACTATCCTAGCTGTCTATGTTGATGATATGATCATCACTAGGACTAATTTGTCTACCATTAACTCCATCAAAGCTTATCAGGATCAAACCTTCAGCCTTAAGGATCTAGTAAAATTGAACTATTTCCTAGGTGTTGAAGTTACTACTATAGCAGCAAGCTTCATTATTTCTCAACATAAGTTCACTAAAGAACGTATCGAAGACAATGGTCTTACCTTTACTAAAAAGACATCTACTCCTCTTCCAACTCATGTGAAGCTATTGGTTGATGAAGGTGGTATTTATCATGATCCGCCAACTTATAGAAGCCTAGTAGGCAAGTTGAATTTCTTGACTCATACCTTACCCTTGATGTACAACATCTAAGCCAATTTATACATCCTCCTAGATTCTCATTATCAAGCTCTAGTTCATACTCTTCACTATGTTTACTCCTCCTTAAGGCTACTGATCAACTTACTCTACAAGCATATAATGATTCAGATTGGGCTGCTTGTCCCAATATAAGAAAGTTTGTGACTGGATACGTGCTTCTTCTTGGTGCATCACCAATCAGTATGGAGTCTAATAAGCAAGGCACTACTTCTAAATCATCATTTGAAGCTGAATATCGAGCCATGGCACAAGTTGCCTGTGAAGTTTGTTGGCTTGTTAGATTGCTTCAAGAATGGGGTATATCAACTCTTACACTTATCACTCTTCATAATAACAATATGTCAGCTCTACACATTGTAAGGGATCTTGTATTCCATGAAAGAACATATCTTTAGAAGTAGACTACCATTTCACTAAAGATAAAGTTATTGAAGGCCGCTTACAACTAAGTTATCTTCCTACTCAAAGTTAACCGGCTCATGTTTTTACCAAAATTCTTCATGTGGGTCATCACAAGGAACTTCTCTCCAAACTAGGCATGGTTAATTCTACCCCATCTCTTACTTTGAGGGGAGGGGGGGTATTGAAGTTACTCCCTCTACACAACAGCAGCTCAAGACAACAACAGCTCAAACCAGCTCGGCATTGCCTAACTGATATTTATTTTTTTGTTGGTTTGTAATAAATCTAAGTTGTAGGTCCTTAAGTCTGTTAGCTGTTCGCTCTTTTTTTTTTTGGTGAAATATGGATGCATAAATTTAGTAGTTTTGGCTTTAAGCCTTAGTACAAAATCATCCCAAATGTTTAGTAGGTAACTGGGGGGGTGGGGATAATCTTAGTTACATTGAAGTCTCTAGAGTTTTTGCTCCCATCTTTTGCTAGTTTATCCGTGGCTTGATTGAGCTTCCTTGGGCACGATTGGAGCTTCATCCTTTGGAAGACATGGCTTAGATCCCTGCACAACACAACAGTTTTTTCAATGAGTGGCTCAGCTTGATCGGGTTTGTTCAGTAATTGGGCTGCTCTCTCGCAATCTGTGCATATTTTTAGGTGCTCGCGCGTTGAATTCTTGAGAGATGGCCATTCCCCATTGGACACTTAAGCGTGAAGTGGTGAGTTTGCAAAGAGCAACCTCTGGAAACCGGTGACCCATTGACCTGCACAATCAATTAAAACACCCGCAATGCAAGTATGGGAAGAAAGACTAGTATAGGATGCATCCACAAACAAATGTAACCAAGGATGGAGACTTAGGGAAACGACTTGTGGATTAATATGGTTGATGGAGAGTATAGGGTTTGGGAGAGAGGAGTGGATATTTGTAGCCATCCTTTTGGCATTTTGAAGCGTGTAATTTGGAGTAGGGATGGGCAAGTCCTCAAAGATGAATTTGTTCCTTTGAGTCCACGATTCCCAACATACGAACGAGAAGAGGATATTTTGAGGGACGCCGTGAAAGAAGCTAGTAGAACTTAGATGGGGTCTAAGCCACTCCTAACTACTCATTGAAGGGGAAGTAATGAGAGTTATCTTAGCTAGAGCCCAAACCTCACTGGCTACTCTATAGTCACAAAGGATATGTATGGTCGATTCGACGTGGAGGGAACATAGAGAGCAAAGGGGAGAGGAAAGGATGCTGCTACACTGAAGGAGTTGGTTTGTTGGTAGGCGGTTACACCATGCCAACCAAAGAAAGAATTTTATTTTTGGAGTACAATTTCCTCCCCACAACCAATCAAGGTTTTGTTGAGGTTTTCGCGTGGATGTGAGTGTGGCATAGGCAGAGACAAGTGAGAACTTGTTGTTGGCTTCGAATGAGGAGAGCGGGTAGTCAGGAGTTGTGCCGGTTGCACTTGGAATTTGGACGTCCAAGATTCGAAAGTGAATAAAGTCAGGCAATTGGAGAGAGATTTTTTCGAAAGTCGATTCATTGTTTACCCACAAGTCACAAAGTTTAAGCTTTAGTACTACGTTCGTTAGCGGTCCATAAACAAATTTTCGAATTGCACCAATACATAACCAATTGTCTTCCCAAAAGGAAATGTTTTCCCCATCCTAGATCACCCACACTTTGCTGTCATTTAGAAGATCCCATCCTATCCCAATACTCCTCCAGATTTTTCACCCCTTCTTGAAATGAATGGTTTTTTCGGGTTGAATGTATTTTGAAATAATACACTCCTTGGCAAGGTTATCAACTCCTTGACTCATCCTCCACCCTAACCTACTCATGTATATCTTACTGAGGTCTTGATGAGATCTAATGCCCAGCCCTCCCCGAGTTTTTGCAAGGAACGTGTGATCCTTTCCTATAAGGTGAAGGCGATTTTTGGAATCCTTTTTACCCCACAAAAAGTCATTACATATGAGGTCTAGGTCAGAAAGAGTGGTGGAAGGGAGCACTTGGGATTGTAGGTAGTAATTAGGAATCGTGTTCAAGGCCGGGTTTATTAGAGTCAATTTTCCCGCTTTAGTTAGGTATTTAGTTTTCCAAAGAGCTAGCTTTTTCCTAACCTTATCCACCAGAAACTGGACGCCCTTACGTTTCGGTCTTTTATGGGATAGAGGGAAACCTAAATATGTCCCTAGGTCATTAGATTCTTTAACGTTAAGAGTCTCTTGAAACATGGTACGGTGATCCTTCGAGGTGTTGGGAGAGAAGAAAAGTTTACTTTTTTGCTCGTTTATTTTTTGCCCTGAAATTTTGCAAAATGAGGATAGGGTATCTCTTACTGCAAAGGCCGTGGATTAATCAACTCTCCCAAAGAGGAGAAGGTCATCTGCAAACAGGAGGTGAGAGATAGGAATTTTTTTTATTCCTACCGAAAAGGGGGTCCAGGTGTTGTTTTGGTGGCATAGTTTATCATACTAGTCAAGCTCTCAAGTCAAATGTTAAACAGATATGGAGACATAGGGTCGCCTTGTCTTAGGCCCCTAGAGTGGTTGAAAGATTCGGTTTTCTGGCCATTTACTAGGACTGTTGAGGAAGCATTCGAGACACAGTTCATGATCATTTTTATAGAGTGATCGTCCATATCCAGATCTTGGAGGCATTTCCTGAGGATGTGCCACTCAATCCTATCATAGGCCTTTTCTAAGTCGATTTTTAGAGCAAACCATCCATTTTTACCTTTTTTAAGGTTCATAGAGTGGAGAATCTCAGTGGCTACCACAATATTGACCTTTGGACCTCCCCCTTTAATGAAACCATTTTTATTAGTTAAAATCCAATTTTGGATGATGGGTTTTAGTCGATTAACAATTATCTTCGTAACCACTTTATAGTGTTGCAAAGGCTAATAGGTCTTAGTTGTTTAACTGACGAAGGGTTGTTGCCTTTCGGAATAAGACAAATAAGGGCATTGCAAAGATCATTCGGGATTGTAGCGGAAGCGAACCAATTTGAGATGTTTTGATGAAGATCTACGTGGGTGAAATTCCATGTGTTTTGGAAGAAGAGGGGATGGAATCCATCCGGGCCTGGTGCTTTTAGAGGTTGCATTGAAAAAAGGGCGTTCTTGACCTCGCCAATGGTCGGAGGGTGGCAAAAGGAGAGACTTTGGTGAAGATGGGCCGAGGAGTTGGAGTTTCTAGTACAAACGGGAGACTCGGAAGCAAGCAGGTTGCAAAAGAAGTCCCGAATGTGGTCACTTAGGATTTTTGGATTTGTGATAGTCTCTCCCACACTATTATCCAGGGACAAGATCCTACTTTTCTGTCTTTTGATTTGCACACTCCTATGGAAGAAGGAAGTGTTGCGCTCACCTTTAGTGAGCCACTCCATTCTACTCTTAGTGAGCCAGAGCACCTCTTCTTGATCGAGGATGGACACTAACTCACTTTGAATCTCTTCTTGAAGGGTTAGGTGAAGAAGCGAGTCAGGGTGATCTTAAAGGAATTTTTCAATACCCCTAAGTCCATTGAGGGCTCTTTTTTTGCGGTGGTACACATTGCCAAATTTTTCTTTATTCCACACGGATAGGTCATTCCTAGTTTGGGCCAACTTCTCATCAAGTGAGAAACGCGAGAACCATGCTTGATACACTACATCTCGAAATGAACTTTCGAGGACCCACATGGGCTCGAAGCGGAAAGGCTTAATGCCATAAAAGGACACGGGGAGGTCTAGATTTAGAAGGAGAGGACAATGATCGGAAGTGATCTTTGGGAGATGGTGAATGGCACTGTTAGGAAATTTATTAAACCACAAGTCGTTTGCGCATCCTCTATCTAGTCTCTCATGTATAGGAGCATGCTTGCGATTATTTGACCATGTAAACTTAGGGCCATGGAAACCGATGTCGATCAAATTGCAATCACTTAATGTTTTGTTAAAATGGTATGTTCTAGTTTTTGAAATTGGTCTTCCCCCCCATTTTTCTTTTTGGCATGTCATTTCACTGAAATCTCCCAAGGTAACCCACAACATATCCATAGATGAGGCAATATCCAACAAGTTATCCCATACAAGTTTTCTTTTGTTAAAATTTGGACTAGCATACAGAGCAGAAAAAATAAAAGGGGGGAAAGAGCTAACCTCCACCAATGCCAAGATGCTTTGAGAGTTCTCACTGATGATGGTGAGTTTGACTCTGAAGGAGTCCCATAGCGATAGGATACCTCCTGCGAAACCAAAGGGATCGACTAAATACCAGCTATCAAAAGGAAGGGTTTGGGCTATACGCGCGGTTGTGCGACGAGTAGAGTGAGTTTCCGCAAGCACCACAATATCAGGGTGGTGCTCTTGAACAATATGACGCAGATTTGGTTTAAACGAGGTTTGTGCGATACCCCATGCATTCCAAAAAATGACAGACATGTTAAAGGGTAGGCTTGGTTTCTCCATCAGTGCCTGAACTTTTTGGGACTTTTTCTTTGCCCACGGATCGACCTTTTCTTTTGACACCGGGTCTATCCACAGTTTTCATTGAGGTGCTGCCCTCAAGTGTGTCTTGTTTGGGCTCTTTGGTCCTCTTCCCTCTTCCCAGGAGGTCTGGAGTGTCAGTTGTTGAAGCATGGGCATGATTCTCATTTCTATCATAGCATTCGTGTGGCTCACAAATGTCCATTCCATCGACATGGTTTTCAACCGGTAGATCTCCCTTATGAATGGAAGTACTATGGCTGGGTCTATCCACGGGCCTAGCCGATAGAGGAGAACCCTTTCTTCGTCCTCGTTGCCCACTGGTTTCTTGAGTAACCACATTATGAATCTTTGGAGAGGGGCTGGGAGGTGGAGCATGTCTTTGACTTGTGGAAGGTGCGCCGGCACTATGGCTCCTTCGTCGTTGTACATTAGGAGATTTAGCATGTAAGGTTGTACAAACATTGGGTTCAGAATTAAGTTCTTGGTTTCCTGAAGAGAGATTTCGATGAGGTTTTCCCCCGCTGGCCACAGGTAAAAGGCATGGGCTTGGTTGACCTCGGGTTTCGTAGGAATGGGAGAGTATCGAAGACACATGGGTACCTCCACTCCTTCAGCATTAGGCGTGGAGGGGTTGGGGATGGTGGTGATTCCGGGGATGAGGGGGGCGGAGGTGATGAGGAGCGAGGAGGGGAGGGGAGATCCATTTGTTTGGGAAAAATTTTGGGCGGGAAGATTTTTGTTAGATTTTAGCAATTGTGTAGGGGATGTATTTGAAGAGGGTTCTTGACATGAAAGGCCACGTTTCGCAATTTGGTTGGTCACGTTGAGGGATTGAACTTCAGCCATGTCTGTTGCTAGGTCTTGCAGCAGGAGGAAGGAGTTTCTGAGGGGAGTAGATTCAGCTAGGATTTGACTTGGATTGTTTTTTTCAAGGGTTTGGAGGCTGGAATTGGGGGCTTTTTTTAAGGGATGTGACATGTTGAAAAGGGGGGGGGGGCGTGGTTGTCTTTTGTGAGAGAGTGATATTTGGGCTTTACCGGGGTCCACCGCTGACTTTGGGAAGGTGGAGCTTTATGAACTTCCATTTCTTTGGCGGCAGGCCTATTTCTTCCCTGGCCCTGGAAACGAGTATGCTCAGGGTTTGATTCGACCTGTGCGGTTCCACAATTTCTACTTCCATGGCCGAATTTATTGCAGGTGGGATAGTACCATGATCCTTCCAAATATTTAATGTCTTGGAGAACATTCCCTAACCAAATTCCAGTCAGAGGTTGACTTTCAGCATCAATTAATACGCATAGGTTGGTAAACCTTTTGCCCTCCCCTTTTACCGTGTTGTTATCGATTTTTACCAATTTTCCCAACATTCTCCCAACCTGGAGCAGAATGTTACGATCAAAAAGCTTAAACGGAAGCTCTGGAAGCTTTACCCACACAGCTTCTATGTTACATTTGGCTTTTGATGGTTTGAATCCCGGCTCCCATGCTTGGACCCAGACATGGTGGTTTTGGATGCACCAAGGGCCGTTTGCTAGAATGGAGGCCTTCTCATCAATTGAACTGCATTTTATGGAATACAGACCCTTACCCAAGGCGATGAGGTTGGCCTAATGTTTTCAACCCCAGATTTTTGCAAGTTCTTTGTCTAGGAATTCCCTCGCGAATGATTTACCAATTAGTTTGGTAATAATACAGAGTTTACAAGGACCACATAGGACATCATATTCGTTTTTCGAAATAGGGATGAAAGGGGTGGAGGTGATGAATTTTTTTTTGGGGGGGGGGATGGGGGTTCAGAGGCGAAGGGGGTGGAGAAGGGTGGAAGAAACGGCTGTGGAGATTTGGGAGGGTTCGGATGATAGGGTCACTATCTTTGCAAAGGATGACGGAGAAGGGTGGGGGGAAGGAAGGAGGGGTGGTTGCTGGGAGGTAGCTAGTATAGAATCAGATCCAAAGGCTTGCACAAAGCCCGCAGGTGGAGGGGTTTCCCCCTCCCTTTCTCGCTCTTTCTCTCTCTCACTTTCTCTCTCTTCCATTTACCGCGTAACCTTGAGCCTATGATCGCAGCTGTTTGTGAGTGTTCACAATGTTAGTTGTTCGCTCTATCTCTCTTGTATAAATAATTAATCTTCTGCTATAATCTTAGCATATAATTCCTCGTAATAAAAATTTTGATTCTCTCAACATTAGAGAGAAGTTTTCACTCAAAACCTCAATGAATAAAATCTGAACTCATACTTCAGTTCATTAAGTTTCATACTGAAACTGCATTGTTAGATGAATAGTTTCATCAATTTCATCAGTTAAGATCCATAAAGTAGCCTTTTACAAACCAAACATGAGCATTTCTTTTATTCAGAAGAAAAACTTGAACATTTTCTCATACAAATAATAAGATTGTTCTCGGGACTCCAAAGGCATTTACAAACAAGAAAGCTCCCAACTTAAGTGTATGATCTATCTAGGATACAAGTCTTGCTCTACACTTGCATGCCACATTACAGACTGATCACTTTGTCGTCCATCATCATCATATGAAGCAGGTACATTAAAGTGGTGGGGTGTCATTGCAGGTTGCGAAGGAAGTGGCAAGTCGACAGAGGTAGTAAGCATGACTATTACTGCAGCCATTGTAGGTCGCTGCACTGCATTTCCTTGCACACATAACAACCCGATCTGGATGCATCTCATCAGTTCACTCCTCGAACAACTCTCATACAATGTGGAGTCCATAAAAATAAAGGATTGCCTCGCATTCCATAGTTTCCATGCCTTGATAGGAAGAAAGAAGTACATATACATTATGAAAATTTTCTATTAATGTATGGTTAATGGTAAGATATCAATGCATTGTGCACATGAGGACTTACATGAATAGTCAGGTCTTCCCGTTGTGGCGATTGGTAGAGTATTTTGTTCTTTTGACCACTTACAAGTTCCAGAATGATGATACCAAAACTATAGACATCGGATTTTTCAGAATACTCCCCTGTCATCATGTATTCTGGTGCCATGTATCCACTGCGTATATTAGAGCATTATGTGTTGCTAATCATCATACATGGAATTTTGCTTTTCTCATAATCATATAAGTTGGGTTAAAGAACTTCATGCAACAATGGATATGGAGAGTTTGAGATTTTTTATGATAGCCTTCTTGAAAAAATAGGCTACCGTAAGAAATTAATGTGAGCCACAAATTTGTCCACATCGGCGGATGGTATTTATGCTAATTACTATAGATATACACACATACTCTATATTCCTATAATATCCGCATATGTATTTAAACCATCTTTTGACTTTACAAAAATTAGGTATGTACTATTTTCTAAATTAGAATTTATAAATTATGGAATTGATATTTTTAGTATTTCAAATGATATTTAGGATTTATGAAATTAGCAATTATAAATTTTGAAATTAAACTTTATAATTTATGAAATTAGTCTATATTATACGAAAAAATATTACCTTAAATATTTAATTTACGAAATTAGTTTATAATTTAGAAAATATTTTACAGCTTACTTCTAAGATATTAGTTTTACGTGCAAAAAAATTGTAATTTTGAAAAACTTTATTTTGAGTCTTCATTAGTTTTTTCGTGATTTTTTTTTTTTTTTTTTTTTTTTTTGCATACGTTTATAATATTGTTGAAGAAAATGCCTATAAACGAGCTCAAGTAATAATTGCTTGGTTGTAGTTTGTGGAATTGATTTTCTGTAGTCATTGGTTTCCTATAATATTTTAAAAGCTTGGTAGATGCCTTTTGGTTGTATGATTCCTGAAGTTGTAGGGTATTATTGTAGGTAGTCCTAGTGTTGTAATGTCGCTGAATCAATATAAGGAATCCAATCAAAATTATACATATATAAACAAAGACCTGCAATATTTTTTTTGTAAATTGAACTTTTTTTTTTGGGTACAATGATAATATTGTTGAAGTAAATTGTAAAATTGTAATATTTTTTCATCGATTATATACTAACTTCTTGTATTATAAAATTTTCTTTTCGAAATTATAATTGATATTTTTGCATATCATTTCAAATTTTTAAAACATTAATTTTAGAATTTATTGAATATAATTTAGAAAACTATCTATAAATAATTTTGAAAAGCTAAAACTACTTTAAATAAAAGTAAACAAAATAAATATACCATATTTGACTTTATCTATAATATCTAGTCATATATAACATAGTGTTGATACCTAGCATGTCCAATGGCATGACTTACATTAAAGTATGATGGTAGCGTTTTTTTAAGAAGTCCAGTGTAAAATTCTGAGGTGAGTTTGACATTTCATAATATTACAACTAAAAAAAAAAGGAAAGAGTTAATCTTACTGTGTTCCAACAATGTGACTAGTATTTGCTTGGTTTTGCTCCTTTCCAAATAGCCTCGCCATGCCAAAGTCAGCTATTTTTGGGTTCATCTCTTTGTCTAATAAAATGTTGCTCGGTTTAAGATCACGATGTATTATAGTAAGTCGCGAATCTTCATGAAGATATTGAACGCCTCTGGCAATCCCCACTATGATTTTGTATCGTGTTTCCCATACGAGAGCTGCTCGCTTCCTTGGATCTAAATTAATTTCAAGTGTGTACATAATGTTAGCGGGAGGGAGAAGAATTTCCAAACGTACATGGTTAATAATTAAGTAGGTGAGTTTAAAAACTTGAGCATATGAATATGATACATGTTCGATATATGACTAGTATTACTAGTATCCCCATTGTAAAATTCTTCTACTTCTTATTTAACCATTGAGGGCTGTTTGGTTTACAAAATATAGGTATGAGGTATGGGTTTAGAATGGACTAAACTCATAATTAGTGTTTGGTCAGTAAAATTTTAATTTTAAAACTATTAACTTAAACCCATGAGGTATGGGGCTTAGAAATCCATGAGGGAGGTGAGTTTGACTCATACAAATCCTAAGTATCATTAATTATTTAAGATAAAACATCTTGTTGCATAGAAATAAAAAAGAGCATTGTTTATCCTCTTCCCTGTGATACCACCTAATGGCCAAAGCCATGAACCCTAGGTACTCCATTATTCTCTCTAGTCTCTTCTACTGCAATTTTTTCGACTATTAGTTCTTAACTTGCTTGTAAGTGCTATGTATTGGTTAGGCTATTGATAGTAATTGTGATTGAAAATTTGTAATATGTATACTAAAATATGCAAGTATTATAAAAGTCACAATCATAACTGTATTCTATACTTTCGACCATTCCACTATTTGCAGCAAGTAATAAAAGTCAATGTATAAGTAAGAAGGGAGGAGAAGAGGGCTCTTGATAAGAATTAGTACTAATTGCAAATATTATTTTGTTTGATGGTGTATTGATGATGCCAAATATGGTTGTATACTGGTATTAGTGCTCTATATTTACGATCCTCTTAGTGATATGTTTTTTGTGCTCTATATTACAATAATCATTAGATAGTGAAATAGAAGTGGTTGAACAAATTAAAAGAAGAAGCTGCTTTTAGAGATAGCTAGTTTACCTAGTATTACTAAAGTTGAAGCAATTAGAGATACGAGTTTGTTTTTATCAAATCCAAATCAAATGGATGTTTTCTTTTTAAGTCCTAATGATGATTGGAAGAAAGAAGTGGTACTTGAATTATTAGGCTGTAATGCCTAGTTTTTGTAGAACCATATTAAGTAGTTGTTTTTTTGTTCTACAAATTTATTATGAATGGACCTTTGTTACAATTTTGGAAATAAGAGGATAATCTTGCCTAATGATTTGTCTTGTAGTTGTGAACATTTGTAGTTTGAAAGCTTGTTTATAAAATGAAATAATTTTATTTAGATTATATGCTCTATTCGTCTAGTATTTTAAAGTTTTACAATAATTATTTCGGATAATTAAAGAAGTCTAAAAAAAGAAAAAGATTAGAATTGTTTTATAGTATCACGACTGATTTATTCAAAACAAGACATAAGACAAAATCAAATAATACCAATTTCATTCTTACTTTCACAGACATTTTATAACAAACACTAGGTTTGGGAATCACTTTGATTCCAAAACTAAACTAAACACATAGTATTAGGAATCAAGTTCCAACTCGATGTCACTCTTATTTGATTCCTGATTCCAAACCCATACCAACCTACGAACCAAACGCCCCCTAATAGTTTTAGCTAGCTACTAGAAAATTACAAAGGCTTGTATTTGCAAATGTACATTGACATGACTATATATACAATAATGTTAGAATTTTTTTGGCAAATGCATGCTTTCGTTTGATTACCTTTAATTGTAACCAGCACAAAAGGCATGAAGATAGGTTGGGTTTGGACTGCAACTTAAAACTTTTTGGTTTATTTAAGGTTGTAATTGAAGAGATTGAAATAAAAGGATTGTAAATAACGAAGTGGCCACTTTAAAAGGCTGTATTGGGCAAACAAAATCATGATTTGTATAATAAAAAGTCACAACCGACTAATTTTGAATTTTAATAATGTGGGCCAATTGCAAACAAAGAGGCAGTGTAATTATCGATTGTAAATGACATATTGAATATAAAATATTTTGAAATATTCTCCGCTAGCAAATTGTGGACATATACATATATTTCCTCTTCATCTAGAGAAACAAAATGTTATAGACGACAACTAGTTATATTATAAGTTTTCAACATGTTAACGACCAATTCTACTGTTAGAAAATTGCAGCTTGTGGAGTCAGTAAATTATACTCAAACCAAAGGTCAACTTCCTCAATTTGAATTTGCCATGGAAATGATGAAAATCATGAAATGGCGATTAAATTTAGAGACATAAGTAAAAACACACATAAACGAAAAAGTAGTATGACTTATTCATTGCGGAATATTGACAATGAACCGATGTATTTTTGAACATCTTAGCCTAAGATTCCTAGATTGATAATGTCAAAATTTTATGAAATGGCCGTCAAATAAAGTTTAAACATCCAAAACAAGCGAGTGGAAGGACAAAATTAAGAAAGGAAGTACCAAATAAGAAGCGGTCAAGACTTGTATTTGGTAAAAACTCATAGACGAGTAGTTTCTCATTTCCTTCACTGCAAAATCCTAGTAGCTTGACCAGATTTTTGTGCTGAAGCTTGGCCAAGAGACGGGCCTCAGTCATGAACTCTTTTGCACCTTGCCCCGAGTTGCCTGCGAGCCGCTTAATTGCTACTACTTGTCCATTACTCAGAGTTCCCTATGTCAATATTTGAAACATTATATGCAGCCACAGTCAAAGTGATTTAGGATGATAACTGCTGAACTGCAGTGCGTGTCTTACCCTATAAACAATACCAAAACCTCCTTCACCAAGCATGTTTTCGTTCGCGAAGTCTTTGGATGCAGTCTTTAAAGTAGCAAAATCATATTGCATAAAATCCACATCTCCAAAGTTATATGATTCTGTCAAAAGCACCAAATATGCATGAGCTGTAGCAACAATTATTGTCCCGGGAGAGAGTCTTTCTTGCTTATTTTTCTACTGCAGTTTCAGCTTTTTCTCGTACCACCACAAATAAGCAAAAATATTAAGAGCAACAAGCCCAACTTTAACACATCTTCTTTAAGCAACAACAAATATTGATTATTTTAAAATAGTCTTGGTTGTGTACATTAACTCCATGTATCAAATTTTCAATTCTAGGCATGAGAGGAATAGTCCAAACTCCAACACCACTTTCGCTCTCATTTCTCTCTTTTCTTCCTCAATCCCTATTTTTTTTCTCCTCAAGTTAGGGGCTTCCATCAGTCTTTTGGGCGATGGTTAACCCAATTTGGTCTATTCCTAATCGATCAGATTACTCAAAATTAATCACTATAGTGAATTTATTGGAGAAAGAGAATATATATAGTTGAGATTATCAATTTCAATTTTTCATAAAATATAAGAAGTATTCTATATGTTTCATATCGTTTGTCGAGAAACTGATGGGCTATTTGACAAAATGGTGATACATTTCATCTGTGATAATCCGACCAGTATCTCTTTGTTTCAAAAACTTATATGTTATATTTAAAGGTGAAATATGGTGAAAGTAATCAAATTTTGATTTCAAAATTTATAAATAGGATGTTGGATTATGCTCCAAAAATAGTCAAATAGTTTTCCTAATAGTTAGGATTAGTTACTAATAATTAGTTAGTGGGTTAACAAGTAGTGGTCTAGATAATGGTCTAGTTAGTGGGATAGCAAGTAGTGGGCTACATAGTGGACATGTTATTAGTAGTGCTTTGTATGCCTATTGTTAAATATGACTTGAAATCTTGTGAATGGCATAAGGCTAATTTTGAATGCACATATCTCTCAATCTATAAATGATTTTGATGTGATTCAAATTGGAGGTGATAGCTTGTTCAAAGAGCTTTCCAACAATAGGTCATATGCCCAATTTCGATGAGAAACGAGAAAGTTATGACTGTTTTACGAAAAACTGACGAAGCTGTTTGTCCCGGGCCCGACCGGGCGGATTTCGCCCGACACGGTCGGGCGGTGCGCAGTTTTGAACGCTGAACGCGTTTTTCGATATATTTTTCGTTTTAAGTTATCTTTTAGGGTTTGTACGGGTTCCTTATGATTATAAAAGGGCTCTTAGTGTTCATTATTATTAACACAACTTATGAAACACTTTTAGCCTCTAGATTTAGGACTCTTGTATTATTCTCTCTGATTTTCTCCATTATAGTGAAGAAACTCTAATCCCCCACCTGTGGATGTAGGTCAAATTTGACTGAACCACGTAAATCCTTGTGTTATTTGTTTTTGTTCATCTTTATAGTTTTCTCACCTTCATTATTTCATTGATTTTCTGTTCCGCATTAATCAAACTACAACACCGATTTCCTAACAAACTGGTATCAAGAGCTTGGTTGTTTTAAGATCTTAAGTGTTTATAGAAAAGTTTGATTTTTTCATTATGTCAATGAAATACAATATTGAGAAATTTGATAGGCAAGTAAATTTTGGCCTATGGCAATTAAAGATGAAAGCCATCCTGGTTCAAAGTGGTTGTTACAAGGCTTTGGTAGGTGCATCCAAAAAGCCTTCGGATATGACGGATGATCAGTGGGAGGATATGGATTTGAAGGCACTCTCAGCAATTCATTTAAGTCTATCTAATGAAGTTTTGAGAGAGGTTGCCAAAGAGACGACTGCTGCGAGTTTGTGGTTGAAGTTGGAGTCACTTTATATGACAAAATTTGTGACCAACCGTCTACTACTAAAATCTAGACTTCATGATCTCAGTCTAGAAGAAGGTAAACCGCTTGAGTCTCATTTAGATGAATTCTTCTCTATAATTATGGATTTGCAAAAATCGATGTTGAGATCGATGATGAGGATATGGCTATTAGGTTGTTGTGTTCTTTACCACCTTCGTATAAGCACTTTCGAGATACCTTATTATATGGTAAAGATGATTTGAGTTTGCAGAATGTTAAGGAGGCCTTAACTCAGAGAGATTTGATTGACAATAAATTAGTTAATAAATCTAATAATTCTGCTTACACAAATGCTTTTGCTGCTCATGGTGGAAAGAATTCTTGAAAAATCTGTAACTATTGTCATGTGAAGGGTCATATTAAATCTGAGTGTTGGAAATTAAAGAAGAAAAATGGAGAAAGGTCTAATGATGGTCAATCTGCAAATATTGCCGACGCTGTTTTTGATGATGATCTTGCACTTTAGGGTTACAAGATTTGGGGCTACGGTTTCTACGATCTCTTTATGTTTGGTGCCCTTTTGAGATCTCTTGGCAAAACGAGAAACCGTGTGGATTTTGCTATGGAGTCTATGATAGATTGTTTTTTGAGTTTATAATAAATTAGCAATCTTGGTTATACATTAGATTTTGTTCTAGTTATGCTATTTCTTATCTCAAATTTGGTACTTTTGTGTTTATTAAGTACAATTGCAATTTAGAAATTATTGTTGTCATTCGATTTCTAGAATTGCCTTTGAATTTGTTGTTGAGAGGAAGACGTGTTTGAAGAGAGTTTGGTCAATTTGATGAAGCATGCTAGCATTGGTGACTTTATACTCTCGATCTAGGCCATGTGATGGTTTTGTATACGGATTTTGTGTTCGAAGACGCATCGATACGCAATTATAGAAGATGTTCGTTTTCTGGATTGCCTACAATGGGTAGGTTTATGGAATTTTGCTTAAGGTGGAGGTTCTATGGTGTTTTTTGGTTGAGCATCATTTTTTGGTTTAAGGTGCAGTTACCTTGTTTGAACGGTTTCAAGTCAAGGTGGAGATTTGTTAAATATGACTTGAAATCTTGTGAATGGCATAAGGCTAATTTTGAATGCACATATCCCTCAATCTATAAATGATTTTGATGTGATTCAAATTGGAGGTGATAGCTTGTTCAAAGAGCTTTCCAACAATAGGTCATATGCCCAATTTCGATGAGAAACGAGAAAGTTATGACTGTTTTACGAAAAACTGACGAAGCTGTTTCGTCCCGGGCCCGACCGGGCGGATTTCGCCCGACCCGGTCGGGCGGTGCGCAGTTTTGAACGCTGAACGCGTTTTTCGATATATTTTTCGTTTAAAGTTATCTTTTAGGGTTTGTACGGGTTCCTTATGATTATAAAAGGACTCTTAGTGTTCATTATTATTAACACAACTTATGAAACACTTTTAGCCTCTAGATTTAGGACTCTTGTATTATTCTCTCTGATTTTCTCCATTATAGTGAAGAAGCTCTAATCCCCCACCTGTGGATGTAGGTCAAATTTGACTGAACCACGTAAATCCTTGTGTTATTTGTTTGTTCATCTTTATAGTTTTCTCACCTTCATTATTTCATTGATTTTCTGTTCCGCATTAATCAAACTACAACACCGATTTCCTAACACCTATTTAAAGGTTGTTATGTTTATTCATTATGTGAGTATGAAAAATATATAAAAATGTAGTCTTTTTAATCCTCTTCAAGTTTTTCTCTTTTCTCCTCTAAAAATTCTACATGGTATCAGAGCATCAGGTTAGATCCAACAACCTCCAGAAAACCTGTTCTAACAACGATTATATTTGCAAGTAATGTTTAAAGGTTGTTAGTTTATTCATTATCTGAGTATGAAAAATATATAAACATGTAGTCTTTCTAATTTCTCTCCATGTTTTCTCCTCTAAAAATTCTACATGGTATCAAGAGCATCAGGTTAGATCCAACAAAAAAAAAAAAAAAAAAAAGAAATGAAGAAAAAGAAGAAGAAGAAGAATAAAAAGGGGAGAAAAACAGTGTTAAAAAAAATTTAAAAAAACAGTAGGAGAAATTTTATGAGTGTTTTATGTGTTTAACCATGGCAAGTAATGGTTTTACTTAGATGTATGGATGGGTTTTTTTTTAGCCCATGAAATTATTTTTGGTTACTATAAAAAAGAGGGAGTAAATATTTAGGGTGATGGGGCAACCTTCATAAGAAAATCAGATAATTGGCAATCTGATAATGGTGGAAGTCCGTAGTCAATGCAGACACGGTTTCTGAAATTTTAGTAGTGGATGTGGTCAAATTTGCAAGACTACGTCGAAGAGAGTTTATGGAGAGACGTGCTCCATTCTTTCATTGAAGGTTGGTGAGAAGTGCATCAACAAATTTAAAGATGGTAATGATAAGTACATTACATTAGGAAGAGAAGTGCTTCCATGTTAACAGAGAGAAGTGCTCCATGAAAATTTTAAAAAAACAATTGAAAGTCCATCATGCGGGAATAATTACGAACAAGCAAAATTGTGACAGAATGTTTAATGTTGGCTCTTAGAAATTTTGGAGCAAGGGGGTGTGTTGGATTATGCTCCAAAAATTAGTCAAATAGTTTTCCTAATAGTTAGGATTAGTTACTAATAATTAGTTAGTGGGTTAACAAGTAGTGGTCTAAAATGGTCTAGTTAGTGGGATAGCAAGTAGTGGGCTACATAATGGACATGTTATTAGTAGTGCTTTGTATGCCTATTTAAAGGTTGTTCTGTTTATTCATTATGTGAGTATGAAAAATATATAAAAATGTAGTCTTTTTAATCCTCTTCAAGTTTTTCTCTTTCCTCCTCTAAAAATTCTACATAGGACAATAAGTGAGCTACTCTAAAATACTATACCTTTTTAAGTTGATTCAGGAGATCAATGTGGGAAGTGGGAACATGCGTAATATTTGTAAAACTTACCATCTTTTGGTTCGTGTGGAGGTGGGGGTTGCGATGATATAACCGTTGACGTTTCGCTGCTGGGACTCTTGGTGCGCAGGCAGAACCATAAACCAACAAGCAACAGTAGGAATCCACCTGACGCTCCAACAACAATCGCAGCAATAATTGGTGTCTTCAGTCTCGTGGTGGAATCACTGGAATCTGGTGCTTCGGGGGTTTCCCCTTCTACATTAAATGAAAAAAAAGGCGCTATGATATTATGTAGGAATATATGCTATATTGGAGGCAGAGTATCTAGTTGCACGACCATTAGACATAAAATCTTGGGTTGTTCATCCAACCCATCCTGTTGGCGTCAAAGCCTTGGTATTTTCATTGTTGTGTAGTTACCCAGTGTAGGAATATATAAGTACTATAAAGCGGAATTTCATGAATCAAATTCATAAGCACTTAAATCAGGATCACATGCATATACAATTAAGGATCACATACAAGTTTAGAAATAACCTTTGTAGCGTGATTTCCACAAAGCTTGAATGACTCGGATTGAGAATCTCAGATGTGATTCCTCTACTTAGTCCACCAACCCGGATCAACACTCCACCAATGCTAGTTGGAAAGGAAGAAAACTTCTTTCTTGTTTCTTGGAGTATAACGTGACTTTTTAAGAGAGAGAATAGGAGAGAGAAAATAATAAGAGAATAAACTCACTGTTTTCTTTTCTGCCTAACCCAAATATATAAAAGTATTTAGGTCAGATTTCTCTCCCCTTTTCCTATCTCTTGGCCGGCCACCCTAGGGCCCTCTTGGGCTTTAGGTTTCTTTTGTTGATCCAAGTTTAATGTGTGACCTTGTAGGATCCGTTACATTGGGCTTCGGGTTTATTTATTTACTAATCCGAAGTTCTATAGCTTTCTCTAGCAAGACGTATAGACGACCCAATATAACGAACTTATTATCTCTATAATACGATCCATTATATATTAGTAATTGCATTTAAGTCGAGGACATAAATCCTTCACCCAGAACATCAAGCCTCATATATATATTTATATATATGCTAAAGAATTCAACAATCAATCAAGAACTCACCCGGCGTTTTTGCATTGGGCGGTGAAGGTGCTGGTGCTGGTGGGGTTATTTCCTTGTAGAATCGGCTATTAGTATCATATCTCAGTTGGCAGCTCGGATAGAAAATCCCCACATATGTACTTCCTTTGTATTCATTTACCATGCTAGATAAAGCTGCTTGCAGGCAATTAGTACAATCGAACTCATCTAGGTCGGGGGTGCACTGAGCAAGGGTATACACATTGTCAAATACCGTCCAATTATTTTGCGATGTATCAAAATGTCCCCGAGATGAGGTTCGTGCAGCATTGTTGATCACGGTTTTCATGGTCTTCGCAAGTACAGGAGCTAACCCTTGATCAAAGTTTGAGACATTGCGTAGGCTCCATAAACTAAGCGATGGAAATTTAGCCACCACAGAAAAAATTGATTTGTTTGAATACCGCAGCAAGCATTCCTCGTACCAAATCACCGCTTCCATATATAAAGGACAACGTTGTTCGATCTCCTGTGCTGCGGCTTTGATACATTCAGCACAGATGTCGGAGCTCATGTCCCCTCGACAGTGATACATGCCATATACTCTGTTTGAGACATCACCGGCACTGGTATTATAGAAGTTCTTGATAGAGGCTTGCGAGGATAGATCAGGCAAAAGGAGATTGACATTCTCTTGGTATACACTGCCTTCAGTGAAATTACCATAATCAATTACACAAGTAATATTTAGATACTTTATTGCTGCATCAACTCTAAGAAGTTGGCAGAAGAAAACAGATAATGAGAATGTAAAGAAATTCCTTGCCATGGAAACAAGGGTAAGAAGGTTAGATGTGTTTCCAAAATTGCGTATAATAGAATATATGTATGGGTCGTGCAAAGAGGTTCTTTGGCTCGACTATTCATTAAGCTGGGAATAATTTTAATGATACTTTGATGATTTCTTTTTGTTTGATTAGTTCAACATCAGCTTCAAATTGGATATATGATAAGAAAATACAGCAAGTAGTGATATATAGAATTTCGATTTAGTGCACTGTCATTGCCGGATGTTGCTGCAATCGGAGTTGAACCTTTCTTTCGTACTTAAACATGATTCAATAAGTTGGGGCACTACGACACTGTTGTGACTCTATGTCATTGTGTTTTTGATGATGATAAACAATTTATGCTATAATGTGTATGTGTGTAACAGTGGTCCAAGAAAGATTATCAAGATTAGAAGTTCATGAAAGTTTGAAGACTTTGAAGAAATGGAAGTTTAGACTTTTTACATGTTTACTTTCAATTATGCAAATGTAAAGTATTAGAATTGTATGATAAACTTTGTGCTGAAAATAGTAATTTGAAATTAGAATGGTTATTATTTTCTTAGAGTTGAGAAAATACATAATCATATTAATTTCATATATCTATATAAAAAGGGAATATTAGTTTCAAAATTCAAGTTGTTAAGGAAAATGTTTTTATAAAGATTTTACAAAAACCGATTTGAAAAAGGATTTTATGAAAAACCAAGTGAAAACAGATTTTGTGAAAAACGATTTAAGGGAAAACGCTTAGGAAAAGAATTTCGAAAACAAAAGGAGTTGTAATAAGATGATAAAAAGGACAGATTTGGTGACAAGTTTTAGATAAAAGTTGATTTGAGAATTCTTATCTTATAAGGATTGAAGAAAACGGTTAGAGTTTATAAGAAGATAAAATTTAGTTTTATAAAGATAATGTTTTATCCTTTAATCTTAGGAGTGAAAGATAATTATCACTTACAGAAGAATTTTCGTTCAGAAAATAGGCTATATATACAAGGGAAAGAAACTCAATTTCATTATTCATGTTTTCAGATTTAATATCGGAGATTTTGAGAGGTGAAAACTAATTCCTAAAGCACATAGTGTGGCAGAGAGTTCTAATCAGTTTATGTAACTATTCAACGTTTGTAATTGTCCTCCAATTTGCTTGAATAAGAAGCACTCTTTTGAGGATTTATACTTTATGTAATTAATTTCATTAATTCTAGAGAGTTGCAACACTTAGAGTTAAGTGTTGGGGAGCACTACTAGATTTAGTAGTGGGGAAATGATATTGTATCCAGAGTTTGATATTTTAGGATTCAAATAATAAAGAGTTTGTTTGTGTGGACATAGATCTCAGAGATGAGATTTAACCACGTTATTACTGGTGTACATTATTTGAATTCATTGATTTAATAATATATTACAAGTTAGTTTTCGGAAAAACTCAAATCAGAGAATTTTCGACTGAATTCACTGTGTTAGGCACAGTGCTATAGCAGCGTTTTTTTTGCAAAAAGCGATGAGTTACTCAATTCAACCCCCCCCCCTCTTCAGTGTCACCTCATACTCCAACAAGTGGTATCACAGCAGGCTATTCTCAAAAGGCTAGTCCTTAGAGAATAGAAGTCATGAACATGCATGATAATAATGAGTTGTTGCTTTTGTTTTTCTGCTTTACTTTGGGTTGGGGGTCCAACCTAGTTGGTTCGCCTTCCCTTTGTTTAGCTTTGGTTGTCAATTTTTGGTTATAAATATAAAACTCTCACTTGCTTAGCAAAAAAAAAATTTAAAAAAGACTACGGATGGTGGATGGCGAGGATGAGGATTTACATCCAAGGATCATACTATTAATGCTGGAAAGTCATAAGGAAAGGATCGATCCTTATTCAAACCAAAGATGCTGAAGGAAAAATGGTCGCCAAAGATGAAGACAACTATGATTCACTCGACTACGCAAAGGCCGAGAAAAACTACAAAGCAATGAGTATTCTCCAATTCGGAATTGGACCTGAGGAGTACTCAAGAATCTCGGCTTGCAGTACTACAAAAGAAATATGGGAGACACTGGAGTTGGCCCGCAAAGGTACGAATGAGGTAAAAAATCTAGAATAGGTTTGCTTGTCCAACAATATGAACTACTTTCTATGAATAAAGAGGAATCTATTAAAGTGATGTTCACTATATTTACCCTTATCACTAATGAATTACGTTCTCTAGGCAAAACTTACTCTTCTGAAGATAGATCTAGTAAGAAAAGTGTTGAGAAGTTTAACAAATCGTTGGCTTCCCAAAATAACTACTATCCAAGAGGCTAAAGATTTGACTATACTCTCACTAGAACAACTAATTGGCTCATTAATGACTCGTGAACTCATCTTAGATTCGAAAGCTAATGAACCAAAAAATAAAGATCTAGCCTTGAAAAATGTATTGGAAATTGAAGATAGTAATAGCGATGATGATGTTGCGCTTCTCACTAGAAGATTTCTGAATTTTCTCAAGAAGAACATAAATAGTAATCACAGAAGAAGTGGGAATTTCAAAGGTAAGGGTACTACATCTAATTAGAAGAAAAGTGCTACTAACTCTGGTTGTTTCAAGTATGGAGAGTTCAATCACAAGATAAAGGAATGTCCCTAGGGGATAATGAAGAGCCCAAAGAATAACGAGAGCAATCCAAGAAAGAATTCAAAAGAGCGATGACTACTACCGTGTGCGGAGATTTGGATTTGACGAAGAACAGTTAGAGGCACATTGCCATGAAGCAAAACTATGTCTGAATGCTGTACAGACATCGCTGAAAAGGGAAAGTCCCAGGATGACTCTCACTTATGGCTAATGGCAAAAAGTTGGAGCTCTGTATAAGAAATCGAAGAAATTAAAGTGAGGTAAGCCTACTATCCTTGAAACCCTCAATTCATCTTCTCTTTAAAAACCAACTTGCACTAGTGGAAAAAACCCCACCTGATGCGGTCAAAATTGGCCTTTCAGATACGATTTTGGCCGCATCAGGTGGGGGCGAAGCAGGTGACTAACCATTTATGATGCGGTCCAAAACCGCATCAAAAAATGATAATAATCTGATGCGATTTAGAGGGAAAACTGCATCAGATTATGTTATTGGCGCCAAGATTCCTTCCTCCTTTGGGGACAACCTGATGCGGTTTTTCCTAGAACCGCATTAGTTTTTTAATATATATATATAATATTTTGAGAATGTACTACAAATGAAGTTTTAAATAAGTACTTGCAATGAAAAATAAACATATATAGTGTAAGTAGCCAGTAACATAATCCTAACAAAGAAGCTCAAAGCCGTGACAACATCCTCACATGCAAATGTCGGTAAGATAGCGTGCTAGCAAAACAAACATAAGGGAACACATGTAATAAGTCAATAGTGAGACTAAGTGTGGGAGGTTACTGAAACTTGAGCTAAGAAGTCAAAATTCGGTCCGAAATGGCCTTCACTTACCCAAATTGGCTTTCAAAGCACGAAAAATGATTTAACTTGACTCTAATGGTTAAATATGTTGTTATTATAGCTATATGTCCTAACATGTGACTAAATGCGGGAATTAAGGAAAATGAACATGAAAGTCTAATATCGGTCCTAAATGACCTTCATTTACCCAAATTGGGCTTCAATGCATGATAAATGGTTTTTCTTAACTCTAATGGTTATATATGTTGCTATTAGTACTATATATATCTTAACATGTTACTAAATGCGAGAATTAAGGAAAATAGACAAGAAAATCTAATATCGGTCCTAAATGACCTTAATTTACCCAAATTGTGTTTGAAAGCATGAGAAATGGTTTTTCTCAACTCTAATGGTTATATATGTTGCTATTAGTACTATATATTTCCTAACATGTTACTAAAAGCGGGAACTAAGGAAAATAGACAAGAAAATCTAATATCGGCCCCAAATGACCTTTATTTACCCAAATTGGGTTTCAAAGCATGAGAAATGGTTTTTCTTGACTCTAATGGTTATATATGTTGCTATTAGAACTATTTATGTCCTAACATGTGAGTAAATGCGGGAATTAAGGAGAATGGACAAGAAAATCTAATGTCGGCCATAAATGACCTCATTTATCCAAATTGGGTTTCGAAGCATGAGAAATGATTTTTCTTAACTCTAATGGTTATATATGTTGCTATTAGTACTATAGATGTCCTAACATGTGAGTAAATGCGGGAGTTAAGGAAAATAGACAAGAAAATCTAATATCGGCCCTAAATGACCTCATTTACCCAAATTGGGTTTCAAAGTATGAGAAATAATTTTTATTGACTCTAATGGTTATATATGCTATTATTAGTCGTACTATATATGTCCTAACATGTGACTAAATGCGGGAATTAAGGAAAATAGACAAGAAAATCTAATATCGACCCTAAATGACCTTGAGGTACCCAAATTGGGTTTCAAAGCATGAGAAATAATTTTTCTTGACTCTAAGGGTTATATATGTTGCTATTAGTACTATATATGTCCTAACATGTAGCTAAATGTGGAAAAGTATGTAAATTGAACTTGAAAGGCGAAATGAGGTCCAAAAAGGCCAAAATGGGTTGTTATGTTATAATACCTTCTCAATATCCCTGACTTCCTTGCAACTTGAGGCTTTATTGAACATGATCCTCAACACATAGTAGCCACACTCGATTCCCCGGGGTTGTTGAGCACCCTAATTATAGAATTACATTAAAAAATCATGTAACAAAACATAAATGTTTGTTTTTTGTAAAAGAAAGAAGTAGAAAAATAATATGAATTACCTTCATTGTTTTCCACTGCAGAACTTTTCCTGTTCACCCAACCCTCTTCAAACATTTGTAGTTATGTTAATTTCATGTGAGAAGTGGACAAAGGAAGAAATTGTTGAAACATGCTATGCTAATAATAATAAGCATTTTAATTAAGTAACAAACATACCTATTTATGCATGATTTAAGAAGTAAGGATCATGGTGGATCCTGAGCTGCAGAATCAAATTGATATATTGTGTTCTTTGAATGAGAAATCACAAGAAGTGACCAATGGACACTAAAATCAAAAAAGGAAGTCATGAAGCAATCATGTGAGTACATACTTGTATTGTATAATAATTATTAAGTGCTAAAAATGGATAAAAAGGTTAAGAACTATACTCTTAAACACAAGGGGAAAACATGAACTTATGTTGTGCACGTTTAGATGTTTGGAGACAACCAAATATACTCCTTAACCTCAGCTGTGTTTTGCAAACAATTGCCAGCTCAGTCGAATATGTTGAATTTTTTTAGTTGAACCCAGATCTGACGAATTCGGTCGTGTTGAATTTTATTTGTTGAATTTTTTTTTTCATTTTTTGGAGATGAATCAGTTTCTGTTTTTTTATATTTGTTGAATTTTGTTTTTTAGTCGAACAAGCAATTCTTTTATATTTATGTTGTATTATTTTCATTCTATATTTTAATCCTTAAAATTTGAAGGCAAATGAAAAAAAAAAATTTAACTATACCGGTATCTATTGTTGTGGTTTCTGTTCAAAACCGCAACAATATGTTGTATTTTTTCAATTAAAAAAAAAAACATATTGCTGCGTTTTGGCATAAAAACCATAGCAATAATTAATACCTATTGCTGCCCCTTTAATTGCTGCGCGGTCAAAACCGCAGCAATATGCCACTTTTTGACCGCAACAAATAGCATTTGTTCTACTAGTGTAATGATTATTTCCATATTTAAATAAGTACTTGAATGAAAATAATAAAGTGTCCTAAATAATTTCTAGCTTAAATTTGTTAACTTTATAATTATTATGGAAAGTTTTATTTTGATATTATAAATGCGCGGATTTTTAATATAATATGTGTGATATTATATTTTTTATATTATGACTAGTATGTCCCAGATTAGGATAGTAAATACGATAGTTTATAATTATTATGGAAAGTTTTATTTTGATATTATAAATGCGTGGATGTTTAATATAATATGTGTGATATTATATTTTTTATATTATGACTAGTATGGCCCGAATTAGGATAGTAAAGACGATCTGCAATCGTTATATTTGAATGTAAATTAAATACGATCTACAAATCGTTTGTAATTTTTTGTAACTTTTACTTTTCGTTATTTATTTAATTCAATTATGTAATCAAAGCATGAAGATCCAAGGAGTTATGCTGCAGCAATCACAGCTTGTGTCTACCATATTTGGAGGGCAAGAAATGGGGTGCTTTGGAACATGATGGTGTGGAGACCAGAGAAGTTATACAGAATAATTAGAGAATGTATAGTTATGCGAGTGTCTAGTGTATTTCCTAGGAAGATAACTAGCAAAGATATAACATGGTGGGAAGGTGTAAAGTACAAAGTGTATAGTGTATAGCTTATAGCTAAAATTGTGTAGCTTGCCTTGGTGGTGGAGTCCAACCTAGTTGGTTTGCTCCCCTTGGTTAAGTTGTTTGGTTGTATTGATGTTTTGGTGATTAATATTACTTCTACTTAGCAAAAAAAAAAAAAAAGCAAAGATCCAAGGAGTTGCAAGGATGGTGATCCATGAAGATTCAAGGGAGGATTCATGAAGATTAGTTATTATCCTAGGTTTGGGGACCATACTAGATCATTTTAATTACAGCTTTTATAATTTTCTTGCATTTATTTTATTTAAATTCTTGCTTCTATGTTTGTTTGTGGTTAATTGACTCATGTGCTCATTATTAATTGACCACATTAGTAAACTTAGGTCCCCAAAAGTAATATTGAGTTTTAATTGCTTCTCCAAACAACACTTATAAAGCCTTATATCACGAGTAATAGGTTCTGCCAAAGCAGGGTGTTGCTCATATTTCCACAACAAGAATGTTAGGCTTTAGCATCCGCCAAAATCGGACGGTAAAAACACGGTGTCGGTCGCTAAATAAATTAGCGTCCGCCAACGGACGCAAAAGAGCTGATGCAAAACCCCTGGTCGCTAATTGCTAGTTTAGCGTTCGCACGATGGACGCTAAACTTTAGCGACCATTTTTTAAAAGGTAATGTCTGCTCCAAAGCCTGACGCCACTTAGCGTCCGTTTTGATGGCGGACGCTAGTTAGCGTCTGTTCAGCCGGACGCTAATTAGCGTCCGTCAGCAAAACGGACGCTACTTGGCGTCTGCTGGGTCGGACGCTAATTGGAGAAAACAGTCGCTAATTTCTCGACCTCTTGCATGGTTCAAATTTCTTTTAGCGGACGTTAACTTCATAGGCGGATGCTAATTTCCTTTTTTTTATTACAATGCTAATTGTATTTGAAAAGTTAACCTGTATCGTTTTCCAACAAAATATATACTCAAGCTGTCCGCTAATGCGCCGATTCTGCACTAATGACCTGTTTGCATTAAATATAAATTCATAAATACACTAATATAAATTCATACATACATAAACATAAGTTAACAGTTTTAACTAAATTATATGTTTTCACGTTCTGAAATATAAACAAGATAGATAGTGTAAGCTAATGTAGGATCCTAAGTCGCACACGATCACCACCGCCGGTGGGGGGGTCTCGAGGCCCGGGAGAGGGGAATGAACCACCACACTGGCTCATCATCTGGCTGTATGTCTCCATAGTCGCCCTCATCTGCGCCAGGTACTCATCATACACCCTGCGATCCTCCTCTCTCTCCTTTTGCCTGGCGATGCGTTCTTCTCTCTCCTTCTGCATCCGCTCACGTTCTCTTTGCATCTCGGTTCTCTCTTCCTCGAACTTCGCAGACAACTGAGAAAACATGGAATGAGTGCAACTGGAGGACGAACTACCTCCTCCCCTCGAAGACCTCTCAAAATAGAGGTCTGCACTGTCCCCAAACAGGAACCCACCCTTTCTTTCTGCCACCAACAGTCTCAAAGAAAATCTGGTTCGGGCCTTGGTTTCACCTCTTTCTTCACATTGAGCAAGATTTTGTCATAACTTTCCTGCAAGAATGGATTAAGCAAGTTTAAGACACTTAGCCAATGAAAATGAGAGAAAACTAAGCCATTTCGAGCCTTTTTTGGGTTTCATGTTCCTATAATCCTACTCTATGCCTATTTCAAGTTCTAATGGCTCATGCAAGTCCTAGAATACTCATTTAAACTTTCTACTACTTGGTTGTATGATTCTAAGCAAGTTTATAAGCACTTAGCCAATGAAAATGAGAGAAACTAAGCCATTTCGAGCCCTTTTTTGGGTTTCATGTTCCTATAATCCTACTCTATGCCTATTTCAAGTTTAATGGCTCATGCAAGTCCTAGAATACTCATTTAAACTTTCTACTACTTGGTTGTATGATTCTAAGCAAGTTTAAGACACTTAGCCAATGAAAATGAGAAACTAAGCCATTTCGAGCCCTTTTTTGGGTTTCATGTTCCTATAATCCTACTCTATGCCTATTTCAAGTTTAATGCTCATGCAAGTCCTAGAATACTCATTTAAACTTTCTACTACTTGGTTGTATGATTCTAAGCAAGTTTAAGACACTTAGCCAATGAAAATGAGATAAACTAAGCCATTTCGAGCCCTTTTTTGGGTTTCATGTTCCTATAATCCTACCTCTAGGCCTATGTCAAGTTCTAATAGCTTATGCAAGTCCTAGAATACTCATTTAAACTTTCTACTACTTGGTTGTATGATTCTAAGCAAGTTTAAGACACTTAGCCAATGAAAATGAGAAACTAAGCCATTTCGAGCCCTTTTTTGGGTTTCATGTTCCTATAATCCTACCTCTATGCCTATTTCAAGTTTTAATGCTCATGCAAGTCCTAGAATACTCATTTAAACTTTCTACTACTTGGTTGTATGATTCTAAGCAAGTTTAAGACACTTAGCCAATGAAAATGAGAAAAACTAAGCCATTTCGAGCCCTTTTTTGGGTTTCATGTTCCTATAATCCTACTTATATGCCTATTTCAAGTTTTAATGCCTCATGCAAGTCCTAGAATACTCATTTAAACTTTCTACTACTTGGTTTTATGATTCTAAGCAAGTTTAAGACACTTAGCCAATGAAAATGAGAAAACTAACCATTTCGAGCCCTTTTTTGGGTTTCATGTTCCTATAATCCTACCTCTATGCCTATTTCAAGTTCTAATGGCTCATGCAAGTCCTAATACTCATTTAAACTTTCTACTACTTGGTTGTATGATTCTAACAATTTTATGACACTTAGGCAATGAAAATGAGAGAAACTAAGCCATTCGAGCTTTTTTTTGGGTTTCATGTTCCTATAATCCTACCTCTATGAAAATGTATGATCCTATATTATTTCAATTACCTTCATTTTTTGGACTTTGTCATTGATCGGCACCTTCTTTCCAGACTCATCCCTCATGTGTGTGTCCATGAACAAGTCCAAAGCGGAAGGCAGCACCTATCCACGCTGTGCGGCCTGCGCGTTCAAAAACATTAATTAAATTAAGTTTATGGATTAAATGTATTCAAACAAGTTACACTTACCAATCTCTTGGCGCGCTCTGCTGAGGAAATGGAGCCCTGGACATGAGAAGGAGGTACGCTGCCGGGGATAATGGGGTAGGTTTTTGAAACTTACATGTTAATGTTTGGTTTAACTCTACAAAATCATCAAAAGATAAAGTTTTGGGTTTTGAAGCTGAGAGATAGGAGTAAACAAGCAGTTGTTAACCTGTCTACCGAGAATTATAATTAGATATAATTAGTAACGTGTTTACTTACCTCTACTACAATAAATTAAAGGCATTACCAAAGTCCGTTTGATTTTAGTGGGACGGGATCTTGGTTATTTTTTTTATTCAATAGGGGACTTTTATTTTGAATAAAGGGTAGTAGTTAATTAAGATGTGTTTAATTGCTGCTTTCTTGATAAACATTGATTAAGTCTTGCTTTGTTTTGTTATGTCTAGTAACAACAACATCAACACCAATAATTCTACTTTAAATTTGCGCTCCGTCCGTTAGAAGGACAAACTGAATGTTGAACGTTTCATTCCAAGTGAAAGGGAAGAGAGAACCGTTCTAAAAACTGATAAGTTTAACGACTTTCACATGCAATGGGATGAAGCAACGATGCAAGAGATGCATGAAAGGCTAACTCAGACTGAGTGAAACATCTCTAATGAGCCAAGAAAAGAATATGATGATGTTCTTATGGTTAGTAAAGGGCAATCGCTCAATAGGATTGGGACTGCTATTAAGAAGGACAAAAGCAAATAAGTTGCCAAGTCTGAAACTTCTGAAAAGCAAAAGACTACACCAAAACCAAAAGTTGTTGATGAGCACTATTGTTACGCCTGTAACGAGGTTGGTCATTGGAAAAGTAGTTGTCCCAAGTATCTGAAGGATCAAAAGAAAGGAGTTTATAGTTCTGGTACGTATGTTATAGAAATTAACTTAGCAACTTCTCCTTCTTGAGTATTCGATACCGCTTGTGGTTCGCACATTATTTGTAATATGCAAGGCCTCAAAAGAAATAGAACATTGGGAAAAGGAGAAGTAGATCTTCACGTTGGTAAGTGAGCATGTGTTGCTACATTGGCAGTGAGAGTATATAGTCTACTTTTACCTTTAGGATTAGTTTTAGAACTTAATAATTGTTATTATGTCCCTGCTATCACAAAGAAAATTATTTAAATTCATGTTTTGGGTTCCAAACGTTATTCATTTACAATAAATAAAAATTATTGTTATGCATATTTGTATGATATGTTGTATGACATGTGAGAAACCCACATCTATAACATAGACACCAAGAAACATAAAGCAAATGATTAAAACCCCACATACTTTTGACATTGTCGTTAGGCAACATAAGCTCAAAGCGTATTGAGAACCTTCAAAAAGATGGAATTCTCAAATCATTTTGTAACAGCCCGTTTTCCCGAGCTGCTAGGTAAATACACTTAAGATCCACTAATCACAATCAATGCTTAATAAGCCTCGGATTAAACATTTACTCGCAGCGGAAACATAACCTATAAAACGATCCTGAAACGTGTGGGTTATTGGCCCACAAAACAAAATCCTTTATATAAGACTTCAATTACACCGATATCTCGACTAATATTCCCAACTATTGTAGAGAACGAAATATAAATATCTAATCTCAAATACACTATCTAGATACAAACTCAATCCAGAAGCTACGACGACATCTTTATCTTGCTTCACTTCAGAATCCTGAGCTCACAACACCAAACCTGCAACAATATTTCACTCTGCCACCCACCAAGTGACAGGCCACAGAAATGACAACACTATCAGCAAAGCTGAGTACACACTTTTAATAGAAAATACAAGTTTAGGTGTATTTTGAAAACTAACACATAGTTATAATAACAGATAATCACATTCGACTCAGTTATTATAGTTTCACAAAATCAAATCATTTGGCATGAATGCGAGTGGAGAGGGGTACCACGCAGTACCAGCTGTCTCCAAACTATTGAGGGTCGTCACCCAGCCTTTTATTGTTATGCTTGCAAGACTTACCCGGACATGTCCTATAATGCCAGGAGTTCGCCCTTCCTGGAAGGCAACAACTAGGGACTCTACCCGCCCTAACTCGGGGTGCCTATTCATGCCTCACTTTCATATTTATAAAATAAGATATTTAATGATTCATACTTGAATCCTAAATACTCATAACATAACACCATATTCGTCCTTATCTGGTCTTAACTCATATTTGAATCATTTCCTCATTATCATACCAAATCATATTTTGAGAAATATAGTTTTCGAACGATTTCGATAATTGAACAAAATGATACTTATATAACAATCCAATAGCAATTCACAACTAACTCATAGAGATGTATCTATAATCATGGCCATTACCACAAACGATATATGATATCCAAAGTTCAATATAACGCCCACGGGAGCATATAAATATATTTTGCTGAACCTAAAGGTTACCTCAACTCTATAGCAATTATACGAAACCTCCAATCATCATAACTTGATTTCCCATATCATCTTCAATTCTATACGTCTACATAGCCATCCTCCAACAACCACCTCACAGTATCATCAATAATCAATAACCAAACTTAACTATTCTAATTATCTTCTTCTAACGCAACCATTATGCTAATCAAACTGAATGCCGTAAATAGAAATTAACGAAGTCATTCCATAACTCATAACTCGACTTCATGCATATCAACTCCAACTACAATAATTATAACAGTCTCCCAATTCTAAGATTATGACTTCCTCGCATCATCAACAACGACTATCCAATAAGAACGATACAACAACAACAAAATAACAACAGCACATACAACAATAATACCACCTCCACCACCAACAATAACTCCAACACCAATAACACAACATCAAGCACAATAATAGAACAACATAACCACAATACAACAGCACAACCAACAACGGAAACCACCACCTACTATGTTCATAACAAACCTAAGTAAATCATATTCCCAAATTTATCACTCCAACTTCTTGAATCATAATAACAAGATGAACCATATTGTTCTACTGAATACTTTGGATACACTAGTACAGAAAAGGCAATTTGTGTCGGATGTGAGGCGCTTATTTGTGTCGGACCCGAGTGCGACGCCAAAGCCCTCGACGCAAATGACTCAGATACGATCTGCGTCATATGCAGAAACGACGCAAATCTTTTATCTATTTGCGTCGCACGTTGTATACGATGCGACGCAAATTGCTCTTCACAGTCCACAAACTACAAACTATAAGGGGAATTTGCGTCGCACATCGCACAGAGTGCGACGCAAATCATACAAAAAAAAAAAGAACCTGCGTCGTACAGTACTGAATGTGCGACGCAAATTTGTAATTTTATTACAAAAAAAAAATCTCATATTCAAATAAAAATGAAATACACAGAAGTAATTTTATATACAAACAAGAAATATAAGAACAAAACCATTGATGCATTAATCTGAATCCAAAGAAGTACAAGAATGAAATGAGCGAGGAACGCAAATCTGAATCGAAATTACAAGAAAATACAAGATTGTTCTAATTAAATCGAATTAAGGAGCGAAATATAAAGTTTGTTAGTGCTCGTTGCTATGTTTCGTGAACCACCAAAACCGCATTCTAGATCTGTTCGTGGCTGCTGCCGCTACTGTTGTTGTGGGCGCTGCTGCTGCCGCTCTAATTCAATCTTCCTCCTCATGCTGCTTGTGTTTTTTAAACGAAAAAAAATGAAAAAAATGAAAAATGAAAAAAATGAAAGGTCATCAGTAGAAAGTATTTAGTTTTTAGATCTAAAAATGAAAAAACGCATTTTTTAGATCGAAAAATTAAAATTGAAAATCAAATCTAAAAATTGAAAAAAAATGAAACCTAAACGAATCAGCACACGAATGGCGATTTCTACTAAAAAACCCTAAAAAAATCGTACCTGTGTAGTCGCCGAAAAAAAAGAAGACACCAAAGTTGTGCGACGTGATTATAAGACGAATGGCGATTTCGGTAGAGTAACTTCCTTACTTGCGATGGCGATTTCGGTAGACTAATTTTTCTATTTGTTGCTCTCCTTTCCTTCAGAAACTTCTGCTTCGTTATCCTTGTGAAACCCAAGCTCAGACATGTCTTGCTTTGCCATTAAAATCCTTGTTGTTGTCGTTGCCGGAGTTTGACCCGGAGAAGACGGACGGGGATGGCCGGCGAACAAACTGAAATCAAGCGACGAACGCAGATGGCCGGAGAAGACGAACGCTGCACACCTTGGCTCTGAGTTGAGAGAGAGAGGAAAGGAAGAGTCGCTGAGTTGAGAGAGAGAGAGAGAGAGAGAGAGAGAGAGAGAGAGAGAGAGAGAGAGAGGAGAGGCCCTGAGTTGAGAGAGAGTGAGAGAGGCGCTGAGTTGAGAGGCGTGTGAGGGTTTAAAGAATTTAGGGTTAGGTGGGCGCGGATGGATTATTATTTTGGAAGCCCAATGTGCGTCGGATGGAGGCCTATGTGCGACGCACATTGGGCTTAAATCTCCAAATTGAGAAGCGCCATTTGCGTCGCACGCCTAGCTAGGTGCGACGCACAAAGCTAATCTGCGTCGCACTTAGATACAGTGCGACGCATATAGCTCGTATGATGATATGAATATTGATGTTTTGCGTCGATTGCTCTTTGGCCTACGACGCACAAAGGTAATTTGCGTCACTTCCGTGTCTATGCGACGCAAATGTAGGGACGCAAATCATGCTTTTTCTACTAGTGATATATATACTTAAACTATAAACCACATGATACTAGCTCTGGACACATCATCGTAACCTTTTTAATTATATCCAAACTAATTCATCTTCTAAACTAGTAAACTATTTTAACTATAACCCATCACAAAATCACCAAAACAACAGAACAATAACATAATAACTCTACCACAACCATCACAACTACTCCACAATAGCCACCACAACTACAACAACAACCATAATAACGGCGCAACAACAACAATAGGCAACAACTTCACAGCAACTCCACCACAACCACAATGATAGAACAACAATAACCCAACAAAACTACTACAACAGAACAACAACAACAATAGCAACTCCACAACAACTTCACCACAACCACAATGACAGAACAACAATAACCCAACAACACTACTACAACAGAGCAACAATAACAATAACAACTCCACAACAACTTCACCACAACCACCACAACAACTCCACAACACAACATAACACAACTCCACCTCAATCATCACAATCACTCCACAAGTCCATGTACTAAACATATTCCATTAAGAAGCATAATCGTATTACTTAGTGTATAAGTGTTGTTTAGGTCAAATAAAACATCTCTAATGAACTACATGTTATATCCATGTTACATACTCAATATACACATAATAAAATACACATCGTAAGTAAATTCATTTCATAGACATGCTTTACACTAGAAAGAAACAATCACCTAACTATAGGTATGGAAATCTCTAGGGTAAAACCAAACTAAGTGTGTACCTTTACTAAGGATCCTTAAAGCCACGAAACTCCTTAATCCAATTGGTTAACTACTCCTACAGCTTCCCCTGAATGTATAAAATGCTAAAGATTAGTTTCAACAAGCTTATAGATATGAAAAACTAAGCTTAATACAAGAGGTGTAAACTGTTGAACTTACAGCAACTTATGTGATCTTTCAGCAAGGTTTTCTATATGATTTTATGGTCTAAAGATTGGAAATAAAGCTTGAACTACTTTGTATGGATGTCTAGAAGAGTTCTATGTAAAGAAAAGTGGGTGTCCAAGAGGAAGAAATAAAAGAAAAGAGACGAAAATCCAGAACAGGCTTTTATAGTCTGTTCTGGCGGTACCCCCCAGGGGAGGGAAACCTCTTCTGGGCAAGGTCGGTTTCTTGGAGTTTTTGGGTAATTCTTACTTGAGGTGTTAGCCTAAGGTGTTGGATTTCATGTATAAAAAGGTCTTTGAGAGATCGACATTTAAGTAGCTGCTAAGCAGCTTTCTTTGAGCATAGGTCTGAGCTGTAATTTCAGCTGGCCAGGTTTCACTATGTAAGCAATTTACCCTATTGAGCCACGTAATTCTTGGGGATAAATGACCATTTTAACCTTAAGAAATCCCAAGCATGTCATATATCAAGTTTGGTTAGGTTCTAAGCTCGGATACAACCCCGAAAAGCTTTTTAACTAGAAGTTCATCGCTACCCGATAAAACAATCTCCAAACGATTTTCATAATCTTAATGTTTAAGGCTCTCAAGGACTTTCTAACTTATCTATTGGTTTCCAAAGCCTTCTTAGCTAATAAGAATGATGGTTCTTATCCTCTTTGACCTTTCTTAACCACTAAGAATGATAGTACCTATCCACAAGCTTTCTTAACCATTAAGAATGATGATGCTTATCCACAAGCTTTTTTAACCATTAAGAATGATGATGCTTATCCACAAACTTTCTTAACCATTAAGAATGATGATGCTTATCCACAAGCTTTCTTAACCATTAAGAATGATGGTCTTATCCACTTTTATCTTTTAAATAAAGGTTCTTAAAAATAGGGCTATTACACATTTGATTTCGAATAATTTGATACTTGTGAGTTTTGCTTGATGGGAAAAAGGACAAAGTCACCTTTCACAAGTTCAAGTGAAAGGGTCAATGACCTTTTAGTCCTCATACATACGGATGTATGTGGACCTATGAGTAATTTGACTAGGGGAGGGTCCAATTACTTCATTACTTTTGCCGACGATGTGAGCAGATTTGGATTTGTTTACCTCATGAGACATAAGTCGGAATCCTTTGAAAGATTTAAGGAATTCCATAATGAAGTACAAAACCAACTTGGGAAGAAAATTAAGGCACCGTGATCCGATTGTGGTGGTGAATATTTATCTAAAGAATTTGGTGATCTTTTGAAGGATTTTGGAATACTTTCACAATGGATTCCAACACGTACACCGCAGTTGAATGACATTTCTGAAAGAACGAATAGAACTCTACTTGATATGGTTCGATCCATGATGAGTCTTGTTGATCTTCCTATCTCATTCTGGGCATTTGCGCTTGAAATAACAACATTCACACTTAACAGAGCACCGTCTAAAGTAGTTGAATAGACATCATATGATGTGTGGACTGGAAACGTTCTAAAATTGTATTTTCAAAGGATGTGAGGTTGTGAAGCTTATGTAAAACGTTTACTTTCTGATAAACTTTCACCCAAATCCAATAAATGTCTCTTTGTGGATTACCCAAAAGAGACTAAGGGATATTACTTCTACAACCAAAGCAAAAACAAAGTGTTTGTTGCTTGTCATGGTGTCTTTCTGAGAAAGGAATTTATTTCCAGAAAAACAAGTGGGAGAAATGTATATCTCGAATAAGTTCGAGATGAGCAACAAACGGCATGATACTCCATTCGAAGTCACTCAACCTAGTGAGGTATAAACTTCTTCTGTTGTTTCCCAACGTAGGTATAGTAGGACCACCATTTTGTCAAAGAGATATATTGATTTCCTTTTGACTGAAAGTTCTGAAATAACGATTTTAGAATCAGAAGAACCTACTAGCTACAAAGATGCTTTGGATAGTCAAGACTCCGAAAGATGACTCGAGGCCATGAAATCTGAAATGGATATCATGTCTGAAAATAAAGTATGGGACTTGGTTGATTTGCCTGATGGGGGTAAAACCCATTGGTTGCAAATGGATTTTCAATTTGAGTACAGACAAGGATGGAAACATTAGTGTTTTCCAAGCAAAGTTGGTTTCGAAAGGTTTCAACACTACTACAATAAGGCCTAAAGAGACCCCCCGAAATCTCATTTAGACACCACATGAGAGGTGGTCTTCAGCTCACAGGTCTCCCAGGAAAAATAACCACTTATTGCAGGTGGTTTCTTAATTTGATAAAAGAGACCACTTCCTTAAAATAAGTGGTTATTTATGAATTTAAATAGGAAAAAAAAGAAGGATAAGGCGCCACATTTTACAGATAGGTTGTCTTTTTTATCTTACAAAGAAATCATTTTTAATATATAGGTGGTCTTTTTAATCATTTCTTAAAACACCACCTGAAAGGAAAATGTGTTCTCTTTAGCTTCTTTTTTTTTTTAAAAAAAATAACAATATTTCAATATTATTATATGCACTCTTCTCCAATCCGTTTCACCTGCTCCTAATTTACATATATATATAGAACATCTAGGCACTTGTATTGGGATAATTCAGATGACTTTAAAATTAGAATACCTTTTCATTCATTCAATATCATTCACTACAAAATCACATGCATATCAATATAATGTTTAAAAAATTCCCAAAATTCAACTAAGTTACAAAAAAATAATAGAGCACCAAGGCCTGTTTCTTCCAATTCATGTGCACAAAAATAGAAGCACCTCCCTAATCCCGCTCAAAAAGAAAACACACACATCCTAATTAAAATGATCATTATCTTCCGATTCTTCTTCATCCACTTGTTTATATTCATCCACATATTCGATCCACAAGTCTCTGAGCTCATCAAGCTTATTGAGAAAACAGTTGTAACTCCGCCAAAGTACTGCAAAGCATAAAACATTAAAAAGACAAACACACAAGCTGAGTATGCTACAACAAAACAATTTATCTACCCATCTAGGCCTGATTCCATTTCTTCTCCTCCCTTATTCATTACACTCTTCCCCTCTGTGGTATCGCAGTCTTATGGTTTTAAAAATTCAAAGTGTTATCACTCTGGTATTTCATTATTACTAGTACTCTTATTATTACTTACTACTACTATTTAATTATTTAATTGTGCTTTAGATTAATAGTCATTAACTTTACTTTGCTGAGATAATACTAAAATTTTATCCTCTATACTTTATGTAGGTTTTGAGGAGGTGAGCAGTGGGTGTTGTGGTACAGGTTACCTAGAAACAGCATACTTGTGTAATCCTGCATCGTATGTTTGTAAAGATGCATCCAAGTGTGTGTTTTTGGATTCCATCCACCCTACTGAGATGACTTACTACCTTGTTTTCAAGGCCCTTCGTCCAGTCACTGACTATATCATTAAAGACTGAAATCCTATTATATATTTCTGAATCATATCTTAATGTATAAAAATGCATTCATCGGGGGGAAACAAAAAATCTTTATTATAAAAAACTTTTCTCTCATCCCTCTCAGCGAAGAAATAGGTGATTCCTATGAAGCGCTGACGCCGTGGCAAGAGGGCGTGCAAAGAAAAGTGGCCAAAAGGGGAAGACGAAAACTGGCCCGTCTTCTTCCCCTGGGAAGAAAATGAAATATGTCGATGAAGTGACTGGAGTGGATGCGATTAAAATACCGAGTTCAATAAAAGAGAAAGAAGCGGTGGAGGTTCTAGAGGTTAATGAGGTGATTAATGAAGATACTGTCCAGGAACCAGTGACAACAACGAATAATTAGGGAGCAATGGAGGACTCGGTTCTACCAGAGCGGCTTAATGTAATGCGGAGTGGTGAGGCTGGTCCAGAACCACCTAAACGATTGTCATGGGCTGAGGAAGTTGAGGGAGCTCTGGTAAGTAATCCGTTTATTAATACTATTGTGATTGATGGAGACGATATACAGGAAGAAGTTGAATATTGGTCCTCTGCTGTTGTTTGTCATGTATTGGGGGCTAATCCTCCTTTTAATGTTATGGATGGATATTTCAGACGGATTTGGGGAAAACATGGTATAGATAAGGTTGCGGTGGTAAACAAGGGTGTGTTTCTTGTTAGATTTCATACTGTAGAAGCAAGTTTAAAGGTAACAACAGAAGGTTACCATTTCTTTGATAAAAAACCACTTATAACAAGACTATGGGACCCTGACATGCCTATGGACAAATCTAATGTGGACATGGTGCCAATATGGATTAAAATGGGAGGGCTATCAATTAAATACTGGGGGGAAAGAAGTTTGTTTAAGATTGCTGGTTTGGTAGGACGTGCTGTGAAAATGGATGAGGCCACAAAAACTAAGGATAGGCTGAGTTATGCTAGAGTGATGGTGGAAGTATCTATGAGGCAGCAGTTACCAGATTCTATAAGTTTTTGTAATGAGTATGGGAAGATGGTGGAGCAAAAAATAGAATATGAGTGGAGACCTGTGGTGTGTAAAAAATGCTCGGGAGTTGGTCATAATGAAGAGGATTGTAGGAAAGGTATGGGGAAGAAAGATTGGATACAAAAGAAGAAAGTTGTGATTGATAAAGAGGGGTTTCAACAAGTGGGTGGAAAGGCTCCACAGCAGGTGCAGGCAGAGGTAGTGCCAATTCATAACCCATTCAATGCACTGCTGGATGATGTGGCTGAAATTGGCGAGGATAATGCTGTGGGAGAAGTAGAAGGTGACAAGGGGGAGAGAAATGAGGAGAGATTAAGGATGGTGGAGAGTATGACTGAACAGGGGCAGGGGCTGGCCACCCCTATGCCTAATGGATAATATATTGGTATGGAATATAAGGGGGTTGAATAACTGTGTCAAACAACAGAAGTGAGAAAGTTCATTACATCTCACAATATAAAGTTATTTAGCCTCCTTGAGACAAGAGTTAAAGCACCAAAAATGGGTCAAGTGTATACTCACCTATGCCCAGGATGGTGTTTTACCCATAACAATTCATGTCATAGTAATGGTAGAATAGTTGTGGGTTGGTGGCCTGAGTCATATCAGGTAAACATAAAATCGATGCAGAGTCAGTTCATTCACTGTGAGATAAAACCTAAACAAGGAGGCATAGCATTTCACTGCACATTTGTGTATGGTTTTAATGATCAGATGAGTATAGAAGATCTTTGGCAGGGGTTGAGGATGATTGCTAGAAACTGTACAGGTCCCTGGGTGGTGATGGGAGATTTCAATGCTCTCTCTAGTGTGGAAGATAGAATAGGAGCTGTTGTGAGAGTGGGGGAAATTGCTCCTATGTTAAGATGTATAAATGACTGTGGGCTTGTTGACATTAAAGCAACTGGGAGACACTTTACCTGGAATAACAAACAAGAGGGGGAGGCAAGAGTGTACTCTAGAATTGATAGAGTTCTAATCACTAGTTAATGGATAGAAGCTTTTGAGTTGGCAGAGGTGGTGTTTCTTCCTGAAGGGAACTTTGATCATGCTCCTGCTTTGCAGAGCTTTTATCCTGAAACTCAGCAAAAGCAGCCTTTTAGGTTCTGCAACTTCTGGTGCAATTACCCTGAAACCCTTGAAGCTATAAAGAAAGCTTGGAGAACTCAGGTGGATGGTAGTAGAATGTTTAGAGTGGTGGAGAAAATAAAAGTGGTAAAGAAGGAGCTTAGAATCTTAAAGATGAAGGGTTTTGGTGATGTGGAGTGCAATGAGATAAGGGCCAGAGCAGATGTAGAGACGATCTAGCAAGAACTTCATGATAAGCCTAATGATGCTTTGATAAGCTGTAGAGAGAAAGAAGCTAGAGAGAAGCACAGGAATGCTAAAAGGGACTTGAATGTGATGTTGTAACAAAGGGCTAAAATCACATGGCTCAAATGTGGAGACGAGAACACAAAGGCATTCCATCAGGCTATACGAGCAAGAAGAAGCAGAAACAAAATTCATGCTATTGATAACAATGCAGGGGAGTGGATGAACACTCAAGAGAAGGTTAATGAGGCATTCCTGGACTTCTACAAAAATCTATTCTCTGCAAAACAACAGATTAAACCAGTATATGATCTGTTGTTAAGTAAGGGAAAGAAGATTAATGAAGAGCATATTAGGATGTTGAATAGCCCATTGACTAAGGAGGATGTCAGGAGAGTAATCTTCTCTATTCCAGATGACAAAACACCTGGTGCTGATGGAATGAATAGCTGTTTTTTTAAACATAGCTGGGAGGTCATTGGTGATGAAGTTGCAGCTGCAGTGTTGAATTTTTTCAAAACTGGTAAGCTTCTTAAGGTGATTAATGTAACTACACTTACTCTGGTTCCTAAAGTTCAATGTCCTGCTAATGTTTCAGAATATAGACCTATTGCTTGTTGTTCAGTTCTATATAAATGCATCACTAAGTTGTTGAGTGAAAAGCTTAATAGAGTGCTTCCAGGCATCATATCTCCTAGTCAAGGAGCTTTTGTAGCAGGGAGAAGTATAGTGCATAATGTGATGTTGTGCCAAGACTTAGTTAAGTCTTATAAAAGAGGGGGGAATAGGCCTTGCTGTATGATGAAACTTGATCTCAAGAAAGCCTATGACACTATCAACTGGCAATTCCTACAACAAATGCTAGAGGGAGTAGGGTTTCCTAGAATGTTGGTGCAGCAAATAATGAACTATGTGACCACACCTAGATTCTCAATCATGGTGAATGGAGCTCCTACAGGTTTCTTTGAGGCTCAAAGGGGTTTAAGGCAGGGAGACCCAATGTCCCCTCTACTGTTTGCCCTATGTATGGACTACCTGGACAGAATTCTGAAGTATGTAGGTGAACAAGATGGGTTTAAATACCATAGCAGGTGCAAACATATGAAGTTAACTCAATTGTGCTTTGCTGATGACCTCCTCCTCTTCTGTAATGGAGACTTCAGGTCCATATACTTGTTGTTACAAGGATTTGAAATGTTCTCTCATGCCTCTGGGTTAGAGATTAATAAGAGCAAGTCAGAAGTTTATTTTGCTTCAATGAAAGATCAGGAAATTAAAAGAGTGATTGATGTCAGTGGTTTCAAGGTGGGTAAGCTTCCCTTCAGGTATCTTGGAGTCCCTATATCAACCACTAAATTGAAAGTTGGTGATTGCCAGATGATGATTGAAAGAATGGTATGCAGAATTAGAGTTTGGAGCACTAGACATCTCTCTTTAGCTTCTAGAAGCCAACTTGTAAACAGTGTCTTGATGAGCATTCATGTTTACTGGGGGCAAATATTTGTTATCCCCAAAGCTGTGTTGAAAGAAGTCAATAGCATCTGTAGGTGCTTTCTTTGGAGTGGAATTCATAATGATACAAATCCTGGAGTAGTTAAATGGACTAATTTGTGTAACACAAAAAGTGCAGGAGGGCTTGGTTTTAGAAATACTGAGCAGTGGAATATAGTGGCTATTAGCAAGCTGGCTTGGAGTATTGCTATGAAAAAGGATAACTTATGGGTAAAATGGGTGAATGAAATTTATGTTAAGGAAGCAAATTGGGAGAGTTATGTGGCACCCACCAATTCTAGTTGGGCTTGGAGGTACATATGTGAGGCAAAAAACACTCTCACACAAAAATTGAGAAGTGCAGCTTGGATGAATGATGCTGGGTTTAGTATTAACAAATATTTATACAGATCATGCTGAAGCTATACAAGCTTTGTCATATAGTGTTTTTGCTGACTATAGTGAGGTCAATCCTAATATATGTCCAAATAGGATGCTTGATTAGCCATTAGGAGGTAATTAGAAGAATGTTAATTCATGCATATGATCCTTGCCGAGGAAAGCTCGCTCTATAGCTAGAGGCAATGTGAGCTGGCCAAAATGTAGTAGAAAGAACTCTTGGCATGATAAGATAACATGCAAGCATCAGAACTCAAAGTAAGAAGAAATTGGGTGCAATTAGCATCCAGTGAATGCATGAATGAAAGGAGCTTCAAAGATCATATGAAGATAAATTTTGCAACGAGAAAAAAGCTCCATGGTGCCAAAGAGGCTGAAGTGGACGATTTTAAAAAATATATAGATGCACCCATAACGGTGGATGATATACCGCTTTGTAACTTGAAGTACAGAAGGATGCATAGAAATATTTTTCCATCCCCTGGCAACTTGAAATCTTCTAGCTTATATAATATAAATGATCATATCGTGAGTGGATCTATGGATGAAAAGGGTTACCAGACATGGCCTCCAGCCCTGCACATGTTGGTCTAGTTAGTTCATAATAATGTATATGTTTCTATGTTCGGTTGCTTGCTGTCATGCATATTCATGCTTACCTTTCTGGTTGTTCTATTGGATGGTCTGACACTCTAGTATTAGAGATAAAGGCCGTAAATTTCGAGTATGTTGTATGCCTACATTTTCCGAAATCTTTCTGGTTGTTCTATTGGATGGTCTGACACTCTAGTCTTAGAGATAAAGGCCGTAAATTTCTAGTATGTTGTATGCCTACATTTTCCGAAATCTTTCTGATTGTTCTAGTATCTAGTTGTTCAAGTGGCAGCCACTAGCGATGTTGGTGAAATGAAGGCTATGTTATAGCCGTTTCCTAGTGCTAGCGTGAGTAACTAGGAATGGAAGACCACTTCTTACTTTCAAGAAGATAAGCTCAGAGCTCTGGCCAATCTTTGGCTAAACAGAAGCAGATGACATCACCTACACCTCCTGTTTGGATCCTAATAATCTATGACTGTTGATGCAGGTGAAAGTTGATAGGTGGGCTATTGGCTAACCAAAATTAAGCATGAGGAAAGATATGATCTATAAGAGGTATACAGTTATCTACTTACCACAAGAAAATATGAAAGATTTACACGCAAACAACTAACTAATTAAGGGCTATCGAGAGAATAAGAAACAAACTATTGACAATTAAGACAATGCTTCTGTGAACACAAAAACAGGGTATCATTGACATACAAAATATTTAGTAAAGAACCCTAATTTGAACTCGATCTGATTGCAATATCTTTCAATAATATATCTAGAAGTTTTACTGGATTTATAGCCTAGAATTTTAGATTTTTTAATTATTTTGTACTATCGCTACATTACACTACCCCTAATCTAGAATCTTAGATCCCCCCCTGACAGTAAAGATAACAACTTTAATTGAATAAGATATTTGAATCATAATTTAATTTCAGGAATCATTTATAACAAAAATCCTACCTTATGCAGTACCACTGTAAATCTATAAGGTAATGAAGTTTGGAACTCTAAGTGTTTTGGAAACGTTGCTCATATTGAATTCTAGGTGTTAAGTGATATTTAATTTCTCACAATGTTTGTACAAATTAATCAACAAGTAATCAAGTCATCTATTGAATGTTTTCAAGATTATAATACCAATTATCATTACCAGCATTGCAAGGCAGCAACTAAGCCACAATTAACAGCAATTAACACACAAATTAAGCAATTATCAAGCAAGCGTTTAGCGAGAAACCTCCAAGCTCAAATCAAGCATAAAAAAACAGTAATTAACACACAAATTGAATGACAAACTTAACTAAATCTCTGAAAACTAAAAACAAAACCAATAAAACTGAATTCAAACTACCAAAAGAAACAAAAAAAAAACTCAGTTAACGTTTAGCCACAAGACAGGCAGGCGGCAGTCGGCAGTCGGGATGACAATACATCTTTCTCGGACCTGGCAAAACCTAGATAAGACGCGAAGGAAGAAGCGCAGGCGAAGGAGTTCTTGAGGCGACTGAATATAAAGATTGAATTACAAAGAAACAAGTGCATTTTCACAAAGATAGATAGTAAAGTATTAATATTCATCACAGCTGCACTGCATACCGATATGACACAGCTAACATCATATCTTCACCATGAATTTACCTTCACTGTGAAGCTTAAAGGAGTGGTACCCACAGACTCAAAATTGTAGTCCCACGAAATAGTATATGGGATCCTTGTTATAATCTCCGCATATATGCAAGCATCAGGTGAATCAACAGACCTGAGCAAATAAGATACAAATGCAAGAATCAAAGAATGAGATAGTTCGAACAGTCTTGATAGAAATGTTGGCACGTCAGCAAACTTTAAGCTCTCTGGAGTCTAGACAAATTGGCAGAATTAAGAATTCAACAAAGAGAAAACATTGTAGGTTAAATCTCAGTAACAACCGCTTTTGTGTCATAAGCAACAACTCCATTCTTTCATATTGAGCTCCTTTACTTCCCCATTTCCATCTGCAATCTGTAGCTGGACTTCAAATTGAAGGACAAGATTATAACCAATATATGAGCTATTCTTGTGCCCAAATCCATGATGAACTCAAACAACACAATATCACACCATCCATATATGTTTCAGTTCCATATAAATGAACTTCTAGTAGTACCTTCTTTTAATTAATCTGACATGATGCTACTTAAATATCTCTTCATTTGCCTCATCCAAAAGTCAAAAACTCTCTTCCAAAAGTTCATCAGCACTTCAAACCATAACCTGTGTCACTCGAAGTTGGGAGACTATCAAACGCATCGCCACAATGACAATCCAACAGCCAAACTCAGTCTATGTTCGGTCTTATTTGAAACTCTTAAGTCTCATATTCTACACAAAATGCAAAGCAACGAGGCCTACATATTTACAACTACCCAATGAAATTGGACAAGCACAATGCCACACAAGGGATATAAAATGTAGTCATAATTGATAAAAAGCACCAAAGCAGCAAATTAGGACATTTACTTGAGGCGAAAGAATTAATCATAAAAATCCTAAGTCTGCCTACGAAGAACCAACACGAGAAAAATACCTTTGAACAACCTTCCAACTTAGAAATTCGTTCTTCAAACTCCAATAACTGCAAAATCTCCACCCAAATTGAACGCACCAAATTAGTCCCAAAACATAAGAAGGAAAAACAAAACAAAACGTTTGGGAAAAATTGAAGACGCTCAACCCAAGAGCTCGAAGAGAGGAGAGAGATTCAAAGAGAGGGGACAAGGAAAAGAGGAGAAAGAGAGAAGCGTAGCGTGAAGGACGAGATGTGATTGTGATTATTATGAAAGAAACGGAGTATTCCTTTAATTAGGGTTTTTTAAAATTGGAATTGGGATAAGTTTATTCCTGAGTTTCTTATTTAAAAAACTGAGGCTCCTTTTTTTCCTTTTCAATTCACAATTCATCATCATATCTATTAATATATATTTTAGAAATTCATATTTTCTCTAAAAGGATATAAAATCAAAATAACCACTTAACGAAAATAAGTGGTTTCTTTAATATTTGTGATTTTAAGGATGTGCAAAAGACCACATGTTTAAAAAGGAGGTCTTTTTATCATAATATAAGAGACCTCTTGTCTAGGAAATTAGGTGTTTTTGGCAAAATAATCACTTACGTCATCAAAGTGGTCTCTTATGGGTGATCTCTTTGCCCATATTTGTAGTAGTGCAAGAAAATTCATAGTATTGATTATGATGAAAATTTCTCAACAGTAGCCATGCTGAAGTCCATTAGGATAATCCTTGCGATTGCTGCCTTTCATGATTATGAAATATCACAGATGGATGTCAAAATCGCTTTCTTGAATGGGTTCTTGAAAGAGGATGTGTATATGACACCACCTCAAGGTTTTGAAGATCTAGAAAATCCAGTGAGGGTATGCAAGCTTAAGAAGTCCATTTATGGACTAAAGCAAGCATCAAAGAGCTGGAACCTCGGATTTGATGTGGTAGTCAAGAAATTTGCCTTTCTAAGAAATGAAGAGGAATCTTGTTTACAATAAGTTAAGTGGGAGTAATATTACCTTTTGGTCTTGTATGTGGATGACATACTTCTCATAGGAAATGATAAAACCATGCTTGAGTCAGTCAAAGAATGGCTTACAAATTAAAAATTATTTCTCTATGAAAGACTTAGGAGAGGCAGAGTACATACTTGAAATAAAGATCTATTGAGATAGATCTAAAAGGCTGATTAGGCTCCGCAAGAGACTTATATTGATAAGGTTCTTGCAAGCTTCATACTGGAAAACTACAAGAGAGGATAAGCAAGGTTCATATTGAGGATAATATAACAAATCCTCTGACTAAACCGCTTGCTGAACCTAAGCATGAGTGTCATACTAAAGTCTATGAGGCTTAAGCATATTGGAGAATGGCTTTAGATTATTTACTTCATGTTTACAATTGTACATACATTGATTATGCTCTGGACGTTTATCAATACAAATTTATTTCTTATCTAATTGTTTGGTTTAGTATTAAATTAAATGTCCAAATAATTTGTATTTAAAAGTATTATCGAAAATGTTTTGATAATGGAATCCTATAAAGTGAACAGAAATCACAATTTATTTAAAGTCCCTAGTCTAAATCAAGAAATTGGACATAAGTGATTTATTTAAAAGACTAGTGTATAATAATTGATAGCGCAGTTCCATGGGCTATGGAGAAATGGAGATATCTAATTGATTATATGGATGTATAGTTGATATACTCAGACTTGACCTAATTAGATTCTAAAAGTAGAATCAAAGTACTATATTTAGTGGATTCCTTAGACATCAGTATGTCTTAATAACCACAATATAATCAGTTGAACTTTGACATTGTTAAACGTCGTGCCGTAAAAGGACGTTATAAAGGCAGTGATCAGGTGGGCTAAGAATTGAGTGGGAGTTATGGTTATACAAGAGTGGATAAGGCCTCCTATTTAATAGGAATGATGTGTGGGCCTCTTGATAAGCGAGAACTGAAAAATTTGATGGCCATGCGAAATAATAGGATTAAAGAGTTAATCCTTATTTGAGCAGTTCGAACTCAGCGGTCAAGGAACATAAATTTGACATTAAGTGACTTAAGAAATTTAACATTGCGCTCTTATCTTCAGAAAAGTGGGAGATTGAATGAATATGTCCTTAGACATTACGTCAATTACTAAATATAAATAGGAATGTTATTACGAAGATAATAAATTAATTATTTTAGTAATCATATTTTCTTGCTAGAGAATAAATATGATTAATAGGACAATATTGATTGGGCCTATAACTAAAATAGATCAATCCTATGAGGTCACACAGTATAGCACAAGTTGGACAAAGTAATCCAAATCCAGTAAGGATTAGGATTGGGCCGGTCCAAAGGGGAATAGGAGGAGAATTAGTTCTCCTAACTAGCCTATGACTCTTCTATTATGTATAAGATATAATATTAGGGTTTTAGGTGATCAGCTAATTAGTCAGTTTCTTTTCACTAGAGAGATAAAGTGAAATCCTAGATCTATTCCCTCTAAACTAGATCTATTCCACTACAAAAAATATTGGCTATAGAGGCACATCATTTGGCAGACTTGCCTCTAAAACCCCCTTTTACCATCACATAAACATGGTTGCCTCTAATTATATGGTTTTTAGTGTCAAGTATATTCTGATGCCTCTAAAGATACATTTTAGCATCCGAAGAATGTTGGTTGCCTCTAAAACCATGTTTTTAGCATCACATGAATATTGGTTGTCTCTAAATCCATAATTTTAACAACACATGAATTTAATTGTCTCTAAAGCCATTTTTTTAGCATCACTGTACTTAGTTGTCTCTAAAGCCATGTATTTAGCGTCACATGACTTTAGTTATCTCTAAAGCTATTTTTTTCAGCATCAACTATAGTTAGTTGTCTCTAAAGCCATGTATTTAGCGTCACATGAATTTAGTTGTCTCTAAAGCCATTTTTTCAGCATCAACTGTAGTTAGTTGTCTCTAAATCCATGTATTTAGCGTCACATGAATTTAGTTGTCTCTAAAGCCATTTTTTCAGCATCAACTGTAGTTAATTGTCTATAAAGCCATGTATTTAACGTCACATGAATTTAGTTGTCTCGATAGCCATTTTTTTCAGCATCACATAGATTATTGTTGCATCTAAAGATATTTTTTAGTGTCACTTGAATTCTCGTTAGTGGTGTCAAAAACAGATCTAACTGCTGGGTCAACCTGATATTGACCTGATTTGAACCTGGCTCGACCTGTGAGGGTCAGTCTCTAGACCTAATCGAAACCTAACCTGAGATTACCCAGACCTGACAGTAGTGGTGTCAGAAACAGATCTGACCGCTGGGTCAACCTGATTCTGACATGACTTGAACTTGGTTCGACCTGTTCATTTTCTTTATGAGGATCCACCCCTTGCGTATTTATTTTGGTTATTTGGATCAACAACAATATAATATTTGGTTTAGGTTTTCAGCATTTATGACTGGTTAGTGTATGTTTCTTTTACAAAAAAGGTATGAGAAAAAATATCACAATTGTAACTACTTTTTAAAAAATCATAACTAAAACATTAATAAGATAATTATCGAGCTCCTCATGAGTTAATCAAGTTGAGTTGGGTCTTGCTTGACTCCACTCGTTCTGCATTTAAGTCAAGTGAACTTGAGCTGAACTTTGAATAATTTAACTGAGTCGAACATAAGCTACTTGTGAGCATCTAAACTCGATTAGCCCCTAATTCAAGTCCGATATGTCTACTTTAGGGCTAACAAATTCATATTAGTTAATGATCTGTTTAGATTAGTGAAAATGGCACACTCTACTCTAGTATGACAAATCAGATAGCATGTTGTACGTGTCCCCTTTGTCATAAATTGTGAAAGACAACATATCTTAACTGTAAGATAATCAAAACATTAAAGGAAATAAAAAGATCAAAAAATCATTGTATTAAGAAAAATAACCTATTAAATGCAAAACATTATACATTGATTATCAATTATGATCAAGAACTGCATGTGAAGATGGGACCAATTAACTAAGCAATTAGAATAACTAAATTAGAATAACTTATGGAATCCAAATCTGAAACTAACCAAACCCTTTAATAAAAAAAACAAAGAATAAAGAAAACTAAATTAGAATAACTTATGGAATTCAAACACAATATTAATATTTTTTCAATAATAGCATTTATATTCTAATTCAAACAATACAATTTTTTTCCCCTTACATTTCACACATATTACTATCATCAACATAAAAATGCAACTTCCTTCCGAAATTGTCAAAATGCAAAAAAATAACATCAATGATCGTTCATCTTCATCACTCATCATCGTTAATCTTCATCACTCATCATCGTTAATCTTCATCACTCATCATCGTTCATCTTCATCATCATAGTCATCGACTCATCGTTCATCTTCAACAGCATATTCATCGTTCATCTCATCATCATCATCATTAATTTTCATCTGCGAAATCAGAATAAAATTAACCCAGAAATTAATAATCCCAGAAACTATTTGTACAGATCATTTGGCCAAAATTCAGACAAAAACGAATCGAAATTACAACAAATTTGCGAAAGAAATTCAGAACCCAAAACAAAATTTGAACTCAAGAAACTCGAATCATTGAACGAAATCTAAAAAATCCAAAGAAATTCAATAGAATTCCCCATTCTAAAAAAAATTCGAATTCCCCAGATCTAGAATATTAACCCTAAATTCAAACAAAAAGCCCCAAACCCCTGTAAAATCGAATCAAAACGAAAACCTATAAATCGAATAAATTTGTACAACAAACAAACATATATTCAAACGAAAAGCCTGAAAAATCGAGAATTCGAACCAATAAAATCCCCATAAAATAAACACCAAAAATCGAAATTACAAAATTAAAAAACTTACAGGAGGAACGACGTTCGTCGCTGCTTGGAGATGAGAGAGAAAAAAGTAGGTGAGTTGAGATAGAGATTGAGAGAGACGAGGAACAGAGAGGAGAGAGAGGGGAACCGGATGAGCTGAGAGTGGCTGATGAGGGAAAGAAAGGAGTTCTAGAAAGTTAGTAAAAATAAAGCGCTTAAACTCCCGCTTGTTTTTTTAAAAATTTATTTAAATGACGGTCAAATATTATTAAAGGCCTCTAATAATTTCAGCTCTTATCAGATCAGATCAGGCAAAGAGAACGTATCCAGTCAAAAAAAAAAAAAAGAGAACTTATCCATAGTTTTTGACCTAGATATGTTCGATATATTATTTCTAAGAAACTTTATGCAATCATTACTAAAGATATATATTTAGATAACTCATTCAAAATTTGAATATAAGATTAGTTGATCATCAAAATTTAAAAAGATTAGCTAATTCATGCAATTTCACATTTTTGCTCTGTTTGAAGATCGAAAAGACTGAAATCTGAGTTAATGATGCGATGATGCTTCGATATGATGTCTGGAGCTTGAAGATGATCGAGTGATGTTGCTGATCTTGCTTGATGACTGAAGATTATTATTTGAAGGCCTGATGTTCGAATGTTGATATTTGATTGTTGATGGCCAAGAATCCAAGATGCGTGGAGAGTAGAGATGGCAATGGGTAGTTACCCATACCCTAACTTTTAAATGCAGACCCATACCCGTAGGGTACAAAAATATGTATACCGTTACCCGTACCCATAGGGTTCGATACGGTATGGGTAGGGTCTAAGGTCCTTAATGAGTATAGTGTAATTTTTTTCCGAAAAATAATAAACCTGATGCGGATCCAAAGGCATCAAGTCAAGTAGAGCAAATTATACTTCTTATGGAACAAATGGGATTCAATTTAAAGTACACAATGAATTTGTATCATGTGTTACTTGGCTCGAAGAAGAATATTAGTTAGCATTTTAACTTAGTGTCATTATTAGTCAAAATGTTAGTTAAAGTAGTTGAGTTGTTAAATCTTCAATAAGTCCGAAAATACTAGGAGAATTTCGGATTCCTTAGTCTTAATATCTTGGTTGTATTTTAGGAAAGAGGTGCCTTAGCATAGAAGAATGTTAGGCGTGTGAAATAGGCGTGTGATCCATGTAATTAAGGAAGATTTGCTATCTTTCCTTAAAGCTTTTGTTTCCTTAACTTCTAGCTAGATTCTAGGCTAGAATCAAGGGAGAAATCTTTCCTAAAATACTCTATTGGCCGAATGGCTAGGTTGATTGGAGGGCAAGTTGATTCTTGTCATTATAAATAAACATGTCATGCTACCTTACAAGAGCATGAATGATTTAGAAAAAACCTTTGTTATTGATTTTAATTGCCCTTTACAATTTTTCGTCCACTAATTAATTCTCAAGAGTGTTAATAAACTAGTGTTTAATCTACTTAATTCTAGGAGTGGTTTGAGTGAGATTAAGAGTTAACTAAAATATTCAGGAGTGTTTATTTTAGTTTTCATATCCAAAATTCATTGTGTTGTTCGAAACTTTTGAGTGTTCAAGTATCCTAGTTGTGCATTCATATCAAGTGGTATCAGATTTTCCAGGAGGGTGAGGATAGAAGGGATTCTACTCTCTCAAGATCCAAGTAAGTTGTTACTTTCACTCTTTAAAATTTCAAACTTTCGTGGGGCTAGGGTTATTGTGCTTCTTGTGTGGCGTACTGTTGGTGGCACTGATTGATATGGAACGTGAGTTGGAGAAAATCACAAAGGCTCTTGCTGACTTAACTAAGCAACAATTTGATTTTCAAATTAAGTATAATGCGGATTCTAGTAATGTTAGTAGACTTGAAACTAGAATGGATGCTATACTTCTATAATCACAAAGAAGCTAGATAAAAATAGTATTGAGTACATAGGGAACTCGGATGGGGAAGATGTTGAGGAAGTAAAGGTTGTAAAACCTAATTTCAATGATGATAGAGGGTTGAAGTTGGAGGACTTTACAGGAGATACTAATCCAGAAGATTTGCTTGAATGGATTAGACAATTGGAGAAGGTGTGTGATTATAGGGGATTTGATGATGAAAGGAGGTTCAAGATTGCTTCGGTTAGGTTAACCAAGTATGCTGGAATTTGGCTTGAAAACTTGAAGGCCAAGCGTGCTAGGAGAGGAAAGGAGAAGCTTAGTAGTTGGACTAAGCTAAAGGAGAAACTCAAGGAGAAGTCCTACCAAGTGATTTCAAGCAAAAGCAATACATCAAGTTGACTGCTTTGTGCCAAGATACTTGAGTGTGCATGAGTACACTAGTTTGACAAGCTATGCCTTGTTTGTGACTTGGACGAAAAGGAAGCTCTCAAGATTGCTCGTTACATCAAGGGTTTGAACCGTTCATAGCAAGGAAGATAGAGGTGTCTAGCTATCACACTTTCGAGGATGTATGTAGATTGGCTCTCAAATCGAAGCTCATGAGAAGGAGGAGAGGCCGAAAGTTTCCTATGCAAAAACTGGTAATTCTTTTAAACCTTCTTCATCTTATCAATCTTATTCATCTTCTAATAAGAACTATGAGGGTTCTAAAAAGGATAATACACCTAAGGATGATAAAAGGATGGAAAAATAAAAGGTTTTCGTACCTAAAGAAAAGTTTGAAGAGAATAGAAAGTTTTTTAAGTGCCAAGGAAGAGGACATATTGCTAGTAATTAATGTCCAACTAAGAAATCACTCACCATGAGACAATATATGACCTTGAATGAAGAAGAGGAGATGTATGAGTTCGTACCTCAAGAAGAAGGAGATGTTGAATATGGTAAGGAGGATGCATATGCCGAAGATGATGGCAAGCTAATTGGTGTTGTTAGGAGGGTTTTACATGTTGATTGCCTTCCAAGCAAAGAACAAAGGGAGAACTTGTTTCATACACGTTGCAAAGTGGGAGAACACACTTGTAACATGATCATTGATAGTGGTTCTTGCACCAATGTAGTGGCGGCAGATGTGGTGAAGAAGGTGAACCTTAGTGTAAGGGAACATTCACACCCTTACAAACTAAGTTGGCTTGATGACACAGGGCTAAAGGTGAAGAAACAAGCACTGCTTTCTTTTTCCATTGGAAGCTACAAAGATGAACTATGGTGTGATGTTCTTCCTATGAGTGCTTGTCATGTTTTACTAGGGAGACCATGGCAATTTGATAGAAAAGTGATTCATGAAGGAGATTCCAATGTGTATTCTGTTTTGGTTGGAACAAAAAGGGTAAGGTTACATCCTTTGGCTCCTAGTGAAGTGATTCACAAGAAAGAAGAGAAAAGGGTTAATGTGTTGCTTTCATACAAAGAGTTCGAGAAGGAGGTGGAAGAAGAAGGACTGTGCTATGCTCTGTTTGTACAACATGCCGTGAGGGATGAAAAAACATCATGTGATCCGAAACTTGATGCACTCGTGGAGGAGTTTAGGGATGTGTTTCCAGAAGAACTTCCACAAGGATTACCACCTTTGAGAGGGATTGAGCATGCTATAGACTTGGTTCCAGGAGCTCCTCTACCTAACAAACCAGCTTATAGATGTGACCCAAGTGCTTCAAGGGAATTACAAAAACAAATTAAGGAGTTAATTGAAAGAGGCTATGTGAGAGAAAGTATGAGTCCATGTGCGGTTCCTGCTTTACTTGTGCCAAAGAAAGATGGAACATGGAGGATGTGTATTGATAGTAGGGCTGTGAATAACATCACTGTGAAGTATAGGTTTCCCATGCCTAGATTGGAGGATATGCTTGATGAGCTTAAGGAGCTTCGGTTTTTTCGAAGATTGATCTTAGGAGTGGATATCATCAGATGAGGATTAGAGAAGGGGATGAGTGGAAAACAACATTCAAGACTAAGCAAGGTCTTTATGAGTGGATGGTGATGCCCTTTGGCTTATGAATGCCCCTAGTTCTTTCATGAGACTCATGAATGAGGTACTTCGTTCCTTTTTAAACAACTTTGTTGTTTACTTAGATAATATCCTTGTTTATAGTAAAAATGTTGATGATCATTTAATGCACTTGAGAAGTTTGTTTGAGAAACTTAGGGAACAAAAATTGTATGGCAAGATGGAAAAATGTGAGTTCCTTGTTTCAAGCATTGCATTCCTTGATTACATAGTGTCAAAAGAAGGTGTACATGTAGATCCTTCAAAAGTCCAAGCAATTTCTTCATGGAAAGCTCCTACTAATGCTCATGAGTGTCGAAGCTTCATGGTTTGGCTTCCTTCTATAGAGTTCATCCGAAACTTCTCAACTATCATGGCTCCTATCACTGCTTTGTTGAAGAAAGGAGAGTTTGAATGGTCTATTTTATCTCAAAAGGCCTTTGAAGAATTGAAAGAGAAGCTATGTAGTGCCCCCATACTAGCTTTGCCAGATTTCAATAAACTCTTTGAAGTGGAGTGTGATGCAAGTGGAGTAGGAATCGGTGCGGTTCTACTTCAAGAGAAGAGGCCTATTTCTTATTTCAGTGAGAAGCTTAATGGTGCTAAGCTAAACTACTCCAACTATGACCGAGAGCTTTATGCTATTGTTCGAGCTTTGGACCATTGGTCACACTACTTGAGGCCTAAACCTTTCATTCTACATTCAGATCATGAGGCACTCAAGCATATTCATGGACAACAGAAACTCAACCATAAGCAAGCCAAGTGGGTTGAATTTCTACAATCTATCACTTTCTCTTCCAAGTACAAAGAAGGAAAAAGTAATGTGGTGGCAAATGCTCTCTGAAGGAGATCTTACTTGTTGGCTATGGTAGATGCAAGAGTATTGGGGTTTGAACATCTTAAGGAGCACTACAAAGATGATGAGAGTTTAATTCCATGGTTGCTACACCTAAGGGTATGTTTGTGCTTCAAGATGGTTTCCTCTTCAAGGGAAACAAACTTTGTGTACCAAAGTGTGGAGTGAGAACTTTTGGTTCGGGAAGTTCATGGAGGAGGCGTGGCTGGCCACTTTGGCATACAAAAGACACTTGATACTTTGAGTGAGAGCTTCTATTGGCCTAGCATGATTAAGGATGTTCATATGGTGGTGAGTAAGTGTGCTACTTGCCAACGTGCCAAAAGCACATTTCATAAAGGACTCTACACTCCTTTACCTGTTCCGGATCTTCCAGGGATAGTGTGAGCATGGATTTCATTGTGGGGTTGCCTAGGACTTAAAGAGGCAAGGATGCTATCATGGTGGTGGTGGATAGATTTTCAAAGATGGCTCACTTCATTCCCATGCATAAAACAGATGATGCTTCACATGTTGCTGATTTGTACTTTAAGGAGGTGATTAGGCTACATGGAATCCCTAGAAGTATTGTAACAGATAGGGACTCAAAGTTCCTTATCCACTTTTGGATATGCTTATGGAAGATGGTGGGAACAAAGCTCCTCTTTAGCACTAGTCATCATCCTCAAACTGATGGCCAAACAGAGGTAACAAATCGCACTCTTGGCTCTTTGTTGCGTGGCTTGGTGAGAAAAACTAAAAAAGATTGGGATGTGAAGTAAGCTCATGCAGAGTTTGCTTATAATCGTTCTCACTCATCAACTACCTTACGTTCTCCATTTGAGGTAGTTTATGGTGTTAATCCTTTCTCCCATTGATCTTGTTTCTCTTCTAAAAATGAGATTCATGCGGATTCAAAGAAGAGTTGGAAGCTTTTAACAAGACTTGTTCTCAAGTAAAAGCTCAAATTGAGAAGATGAACACACAATACAAGGAGAGGCTAACAACATAGGCGCCAACCTAGATTCAAAGAAGGTGACTTGGTGTGGATTCACTTGAGGAAAGAAAGGTTTCCAAGCAAGAGAAAGAATAAGTTGATGCCTAGGGCTGACGGTCCACTTGAAGTCATTGGAGTCATTGGTGATGGAGCTTACAAGATAGACTTACCTAGTGATTATGGAGGGGTAAGTGCTACTTTCAATGTTGGTGATCTTTCACCATATCAAGATGATGAGAATTTGAGGGCAAATTCTTTTGAAGAAGGGGAGAATGATGCGGATCCAAAGGCATCAAATCAAGTAGAGCCAATTTCACTTCTTATGGAACACATGGGATTCAATTTAATGTACAACAATGCATCTGTATCATGTGTTACTTGGCTCAAAGAAGAAGATTAGTTAGCATTTTAACTTAGTTTCATTATTAGTTAAAATGCTAGTTAAAGTAGTTGAGTTGTTAAATCTTCAATAAGTCCGAAAATACTAGGAGAATTTCGGATTCCTTAGTCTTAATATCTTGGTCGTATTTTAGGAAAGAGGTGCCTTAGCATAGAAGAATGTTAGGCGTGTGATCCATGTAATTAAGAAAGGTTTGCTATCTCTCCTTAAAGCTTTTGTTTCCTTAAGTTCTAGCTAGATTCTAGGCTAGAATCAATGGAGAAATCTTTCCTAAAATACTCTATGTTGGCCGAATGGCTAGGTTGATTGGAGGGCAAGTTGATTCTTGTCATTATAAATAAACATGTCATGCTACCTTACAAGAGCATGAATATTTAGACAAAAACCTTTGTTATTGATTTTAATTGTGCCTTTACAATTATTTTCGTCCACTAATTAATTCTCAGGAGTGTTAATTAACTAGTGTTTAATCTACTTAATTCTAGGAGTGGTTTGAGTGAGATTAAGAGTTAACTAAAATATTCAGGAGTGTTTATTTTAGTTTTCGTATCCGAAATTCATTGTGTTGTTCGAAACTTTTGAGTGTTTAACTATCCTAGTTGTGCATTCATATCAAAACCTTCAATATACATCACAAAATATCATTTCTATATTGATTTTTTTTGCAAAACTACGATCGAAAAGTGAGAGTTAGATTGAGAATTGAGAAAGTAGAGCGGCAAATTTTGTTTCTACGGAAGTATATAGAAGATTAGAAGTTAAGAGTTTTTCATATATTATTATATTAGAACTAAAAATGATATATTTTGAAATTAAATGGGTAAATGTTACAATTGAAGGTGTATCTTTTCGAAATAAAGTTGTTAATATTTACGACAAAATCATTAATGAAAAACACATTCCCCTTTGAACATCATATGTACACCTTTTAATTTGCTTTTCATAGTTTTCACGATTTTCACATGATCTTCTTCCTATATATTCAAAAATTTTAAAAAATACATATGTAATTTTTTAACTGAGTATGTGGGTAAGGTTTTGGTAGGGTCTGGGTATGAGAGGATACCCTTACCCTTACTCTACCCGATAGCTATTTGACCCATACCCTACCCATAGTCATAACTCATACCCATAGGGTAAAAAAAATCAAGACCTATACCCTTAAATTTGGGTAAGGTAGGGTATTGTAGGGTTTGGACAGGGTCCAGAGTAAACAGCCATCTCTAATAGAGAGCAAGCTGAATGTCGTGGCTTTGTTTTCCGTAATTTCTTTTTCCTTTTCTTTTTCTTTTACTTCTGATTTCTCTTTTTCAATTTATTTTTGTTTTTATTCTTTTATTTCCCTTATTCCCTTTTAATAAGAATTTCTCACTCTGGTCTCATCTTTTAAAGCTTTCCCTTTGATTTCATGCTTTAGTTCAATTTTTCTTTGTTCTTTCAATTACTTGTCTTTTAATTCATGTTTTGCTTTTAGTTTCCTCAATTCATGTAAGATTTAGTTTCAAATTCATGCTCTAGCTTTCAATTTTCATTAATTGCTAGTTCAATCGTTCTTTTGCTTATTCATCTCAATTTCTAGGTTAATCCTAGGATATTCTCTTTTGAATATGAATTTTAGCCATGAGTGAGTAGCTTCCTTTGCTAGAGGAAGTAAAAGAAGTCAAAGTATAGCAATGATTGCATGATGAGTACTTGATTTGAGTTAATTGATTGATTATGACATTTGATTTCCAATATTCATAAGGATAGGAGTAATCAACCTAAAATTAGGTCTAAATTGGATTATGACTACTAGGTTTAGCAAGGGATTGTGAATCTAGAAGTCCATAGCGGGATACACCTCATTACCTCACATTTTCACTCGCTTTCTCTCACCTCACATACATATCAAAATACTCACCCTCACACCGACACTATTCTCTCTTTCAATCTCTTTCTCTCACCTCACCTTCACTCCTCCGTTCGTCGCCCTTCATCTCTCTCACTTCACCGTCTCCTTTATTGCGATTTCGGTAAGTTCTTTTTCTCCAATTTGGCATCTCAACTTTTTTTTTTCTTCGAATTTTCTGGATTAAGTTGGAAATTTACATTATGTTATACAGGATGTGGGTTCATATTTGAGTTTTATTTGGATAATCTGATCTGTTTACGATTCGCTATTGACAGTGCCGATCATCTGCAACTAACAATTGGGTTGGTGTAAATTTTCTTATATGATATAAATTTTCCTGATCTAATATGAATTCTTCTTATTATACTTCGTTGGTTTTAAAGTTATAATTAGTCGAATCCGATGTGATTCGATTTGATTTTTCTTATCTAAACTGAATATTATTACTCTCTCTGTTCCATAATTTTTAGTGCATTTGAGTTTTACACTATTCACATGCAGAGATAATCTTCTATATATTGATCTACATATAAAAGTAAATATAGTCATGTGGGGTCTGTTTGAATTATCTTAATGAGTATAATATTAATATCCAATTGCAATAATTTTTACAAATATGTAATCACAGATATTTATGACATAAAATGTGCGTTGAGAAGCATATGAACAGTGAAATGCACAAAAAATTATGGAATAGAGGGAGCATATAATTTCAATTTCTAATCTTAGCTAGTTTGATCAATTTTAATCTAATCATTTTCAAAATAAGCCTTATAGTGCTTATATACGTTGAAAAGAATGCACCCTTAGGTTGCGTTTGTTCAGCTTAATAATAACAACTTGTACATTTTTCTTTTATAACAATAATAATATCATTATTATTACATAATAATAATGATGATAATAATAAGTAATAATAATTATTATTATTATAAGTATTAATAATAATAATAATAATAATAATAATAATAATAATAATAATAATAATAATAATAATAATAATAATAATAATAATAATAAAATAATAATAATAATAATAATAATAATAATAATAATAATAATAATAATAATAATAATAATAATAATAATAATAATAATAATAATAATAATAATAATAATAATAATAATAATAATAATAATAATAAAAAATAATAATAATAATAATAATAATATAATAATAATAATAATAATAATAATAATAATAATAATAATAATAATAATAATAATAATAATAATAATAATAATAATAATAATAATAATAATAATAATAATAATAATAATAATAATAATAAATAATAATAATAAAATAATAATAATAATAATAATAATAATAATAATAATAATAATAATAATAATAATAATAATAATAATAATAATAATAATAATAATAATATAATAATAATAATAATAATAATAATAATAATAATAATAATAATAATAATAATAATAATAATATAATAATAATAATAATAATAATAATATATAATAATAAATAATAATAATAATAATAATAATAATAATAATAATAATAATAATAATAATAATAATAATAATAATAATAATAATAATAAGGAAGATTCCCAAATAAATTCAAATTTAGATTATTGTTGTACAACTGAAATTTTAAAAACACTTTTAAAAAAAAAAGGGAATTTCAAAAACACTTCGTTTGAGAATTGGAAGAAAAACCCTAGTCCCTCATTTCCCCCCAATTCCCAGCCCAGCCGTCTTCTCAGTTGTCCCTCATTCTCACTCTCTGACTCTCGGCTTTGCTCAGCAACGCCGTTCTCACGTCGGTCTTCAACATCACCTTATCACCGACGACGTAAAATCTCGTCACTAACGCTAAAACTCAAGGTATTCTTTCTCTCTCCTCTATTTCCCCCAAATTCAAAACCCTAATCCTTCATTTCCCTCACCAATTTCTCGTGTTTATAAATGAATCGATCGAATTGTTGGATAAGGAGCTTTTCTGTATCGAGGAATAAGATTTTTTGATCGAGTTTATTCTCTTGTGAAGTGTTTCTCTTCCCTTACTCCTGCAGCGGCGACAGTGGTGATGGGGATGTTTCGGCGGTGTTCGACCGAGTGGCGTCGCTTCGAAATTGTCAGTCTACAATGACATTATCATCACTTGCTCTTCATTCAGTCTCCCTAAAGAAGACACCTTTAATCAACTGCTCTTCACAATTTCTTAAAAGCTCCAATTTTGGGAGCTTAATTGGGTTAAACAATGGCGTTCTTAGACTAAAGCCCCGCAAATTTGACTGTTGTAGGGTTTTTATGAGCGTTTCAGTTGGATCTCCTTCTGAAACTGCTGTGTTTTCTAATTATAAGCCTTATTCCGCTTTTCTTTTTCCTGGTCAGGTGAAGTTTATTCACTCTTTTCATTTCGAAATTTCATTTTTGTTGGGTATGATTTGATGACGTTCTGAAATAAGGAATTTGATGAACTAATTTGGCTTGAAAGTTGTTTTTAATCTCATCATGAAAAGCGAAATAACTAAAAATATTTTTTGTTACATTGGCTTCTAATTTGTTGGTAAATGTTGATGTTTGAGATTTGTGGAATATTTTGGCTTTTATTACTAACTTTTTGCACGACAAGCTGCTGCTAATTGATTGTTGATTGGCTTTTATGACTTGCTGATGTTTGTTTTTGCATGATCATTGTTGTTCATGTACTTAATCTTGTGTTATTGTAGCGGTTGCTATGCTTTTTAGTTGTTTCCGGTGCAAGTTGTCGTGCCATTGCGTGCTACTACTACCGGCTAAGCCAATATTTGTACAAGTTATTACAGCTTTGTTAAACTAATATTTACTATATTCATGTGTTGCAGGTGCTTGCCTAAATCCAACTATTCAAACAATTGAAGAATAATATGAGGAAGAAAATAGCATGACACTAACAAAGACTGAGGCAATTGAAAAATGGAATGACACTATTCAAATTATTAGATATCTTTTTTTTTTCGCTCTTGTAGTTTCCAATTTCTTTTTACTGTAACAATTGTGAACAACCAACGAGACATGTTAGTTGATTAAGGTGTTTATATAAATGACAATTATTTTTATCTATATAGTAGCTTTTTATTGATTCATTAAATTGTTTTGTTTGTTTACTTTTAGTATTAATATAGCATATATATGTATTAATTCATAAATCTTAAACTGTAAAATGTGTAGTTGCCCCTAATAGTTTTAATAAAAATGTCAAAAGTTGCACCTAAAAAATCCTTTAGCGACTAACTTATGGTTGCATTAAAGGCAACATATAATTAGAGATGGATTTATGGTGCCTCTAAATATAAGTGGTCTTATCAGCAATATAACTTGTGTGCCCCAAAAAGGTGGCATTAGGGGCAACCTATAATTATCGACATACTTATGGTTGCCTCTAAACGTAAGAGGCTTTAGCAGAACTGTAACTTGTGTGCCTCAAAAGGTGTCATTAGGGGCAACCTATTATTAGCGACAGACATATGGTTGCCTCTAAACATAACAGTCTTTAGCCGCACCATAACTTGTCTGCCTCTAAATGACACATTAGGAGCAACCTATAATTAGCGACAGTCATATGTTTGCATCTAAACTTAAAAGTCATTAGCAGATACCATAATTTGTCTGCCTCTAAAAGGTGGCATTAGGGGCAACCTATAATTAGCGACAGGCATATGGTTGTCTCTAAACATAAGAGTCTTTAGCAGCACCATAACTTGTCTGCCTCTAAAACGTGGCATCAAGGGCAACCTATAATTAGCGATGGACTAATTAGAGGCAACCAAAAAATTGTTTCTAAACACCATTAGAGGTTACAAATATATATTTAGATGCAATTTTGGATTGCCTCTATATGTAGTTTTTTTTGTAGTGTTCCCTCTAAACCGGCGCCTATACCATCAAAAGAAAGAGACTTTATACTCTTCCGTTCTAGCAAACATTGATGTTCAAGTGGTGCTAATGGATAGAGGAGCAACACTTGGGGCTCTTGGATCTTCAAAGCTTGCATACAACAGGGAAATCACGCTACAAAAGTTTGATATTTAATCCCTATTGAATGATTCATGTGTTTGATTATGTGTGCGATCCTATGATAGATATTAGGAAATTGTTTCCTAAAATTTCGCTATTTGCATCTATAAATTCCTACACAAATATGTTCATAACGATACTTATTAATGTAGCATGATTCCAATCGCTGTTAAATACTTAAGCTTGTCCAATGATACTCCAATTATTTTTTCTATACTTGAAATTAAGAGTAATATTTCGCAAATTAAGTAATAGTATGCAATTAGGACTATAATGCATCTAAATACTCCTAAAATAGAACCTAAATGCACCTAAGAACCTATATAAAAATATGACACATCAGTGGAGTCGTACCCACCGCCATGCTTTTTTGTTTTGATTAAAGTGACCATTATATTAAAGCTTAAATTAATCGATATTACATTTTATCCAAAGGTAATATCCTCTAAGCCGATATGAAATTCCTCCCAATGTGGCTTGGAAAATTGGCGGAATAATTGACTTCCATGCTCCCCTCCGAACTAATTTGGCAAAAATATCAGCTTCCCTTGTCTATTGTTGTTCAACTTTTTGACCATCTTCACTCAGTATCCCTTCAATAACTCATTGCATACTGTTTGGGCCCATTAAACCCTTCCAAGAATATCATGCCATGTAGCGCCACCACCTAAGCACCGTGGGTCCCACCAACTACAGCATGGCTAATTCAGGCTTCATGGGTCCCACCAGAATCATCCTTTCAAAAAGATATCATCAATCCCCAAGTGAGCTGTCATGTCCAGCACACCACTTTCTAGAAGTTCTCACCACTATAAATACCTCTTGTCCCATCAATGCCAAGGTATTGAATACTCACCTAACTAACTTGAGTTTCTCACTCTAGACTCTCTCTCTACCTCAATCATCAACTGACTTGAGCGTCGGAGGGGCGATCCCGGAATAACCCCCGGGGTAGTTTTTCTGTGTTTCGCAGGTTTCCGGTGAACTGATAACCAGCCCTGCTCAGACTTAAGGACTTGCTTAGCACAGATCATTAACCTTAATTTCTAGACAGAAACAGTTTGGCGCCGTCTGTGGGGACAGTACAAAAAGTTACTTCGCCACCACTTCGAAAAACCCACTTGCTGCTCACCAGGACTTAACCATAGTGCTAGTCAGCCATGTCACCATCCAAGAACACCCGTAACAGATCTACCCCACCTCAGCGAACCGAGAGGGAACCTTCACCCCAGCAAAGGAGGTCAGCACGGACTAGATCCCCTTCAGTTCATACACTAGACCCTAACCTGGAACCCTCTCAGGAACTACAACCTTCTCCATCTCGGGAAATACAGCATGTTGACCCTCAACCTTTGCTCACAGCTGACATAGCACTCATAGCAGCTCAGCTGCAACAAACCTTACAGCAAAGCATCATGCAAATGCTGACCACTCTCCAGCAAGGACAAGGACATAATCAGCTCAACCTCCAGCCACGCGAGGACAATGTCCCCAGGCAATCTCATAGGGAAGAGCGTAATCCTCGTTCAAATCACGGCCCGCCTAACTGACCGAGGTCCGCCGCTTGGGAACCTGTTCAGTCGCAGAGGCCCCACTCTCGACAAGATGAGCGCCCCCCACAGGGCGAGAGGTCGGCACATCGGGAGACTGTTCTCCGAAGAGAAGAGACTCACGTCTCTAGGTCGCCAAGGGGAAACCCTGGTCGAAAGCCAGAGGATGCTCGGAATATCCTTAACGAGAAACGACGGAGTCAGGGTATGATGCTCGTCAGCTCCTAGACCGCAAAGCAGCTCAGCGGGAAGGACATGGCGACTCAGCTCAGTCCAAACCCCTAAGGCTAGGTAACGGGAGCCTGAAGTTCATGACTCTGTTCAGCCGAGAAATCATTGACACCCAGACCCAAGGGAAGGTTAAAACACCCCTAATTGAGCCGTTGCGGGCCTAACTACCCGGAAGATCATATGGCCACATATAAGGCTCAGATGAGGTGCAGACCAGCTGCGAGGCCACCTGGTGTCGTTCTTTCCCACCACACTGAAGGGGCTCCGCTGAAATTGGTTCCAAGAGTTGCCGGCCGGAATCATCACCGATTTGTGTGCTCGAGGACATGTTTACCCATCAGTTCGTGGCCGGAAAGAGGCAAAAGAAGACTAGCTTGCACCTCATGGGGTCAAGCAAGAGAAGAATGAAAGTCTAGCCGACTACATAAAAAGATTCAATGAAGAGTCCCTGAAAGTATCCGACCTGCAGGATTGTGGCCTTCGCTGCTCTCATGTCCGGATTGCAGCCTGGCCGGCTAGATGGACATTGGCGAGAGTGAAGTCAAAACCTTTCAGAGGCCATGGCAAAGGCTCAAAGATTTATCCAAGCGGAGACATTTGCCGTCATCGGAAGAAGGAAGTAAGAAGAGAAAGGAAGAAGGAAACAACAGAGATCAGCCCGAACAGCAGAAAACGGGCGGTCGGTCGGATAGGTTCACTGATCATGGAAACGACCCTCGTTTCAATAAGAACCGAAGAGAAATATACCTGGACATCAAGCACAAGTCCATGCTGCCCAATCCCCAACCCATCCGGACCTCAGCCTACGAGAGACAAAAGCCAGTGGTGCGATACCACCGGAATGTGGTCATACCACAAAGATTGCAGAGAGCTGAAGAAGGGTTGGACAACCTAGCTGACCAGGGAAGCTGAACCGCTACCTCAAGCACACGAGGAAGAGAAGGGAAAGCAAAGGTCGGTCAGTCCAACAAGTGGGGATAAGAGGGCTACATTGGGGTCATCGCAGGTGCTTGCCTCGGGAGGCCTAACCGGCCGAGCCAGGAAAGCCCACCTTCAAAACCTCAAGCACCATGTACTAGAGGTCAAGCCAAGCCGGTCGGATTGCCCTATAATGACATTCGGGGAATCCAGTCGGTCCGTCAGCGTACCCCACGATGACCCCCTGGTCATCGAGCTCAAAGTAGCCAACTCCCGGGTCAGACGTGTCTTGGTTACAGTGGGTCATCCGCTGATATCATAACTCTAGAATGCCTGAAGAAGCTGAAGTACAGTGAGAAGGATGTCCGCCACTCGATCAGCCACTCATAGGCTTCGGGGAACTCTGTACAGCCGTGGGTCGATAAAGCTCCCCACTCGGATGGGTGAGAAAGGCAAGGGCAGAAGCCTACCGATCGACTTTCTAGTGGTCGACATCCCTTGCCATACAACATAATTATGGGACGACCCACCCTGAACAGAACAAAAGCCGCAATCTTCTACATACCAACTCCTCATGCAGTTCGAAACAGATGAGGGGAAGGTCGGAAAGATTCAAGGGGATCAGCAGGCCGGACGAGAACGCTATGTTAATAGCTTAAAGAGCAGAACTGAAATTGACGTCCAAGAGGACTCGAAGAAGAGAAAAAGGGAAGAAAATTCACCGAAAAACCTGGGGGTATACATCACTGAAAACCCAAAGCAGTACGAGCGACCTCAGCCGGCTGAGGAAGATGAAGAAGTAGAGATCGGAGCAGAACCCGGTCGGACTGTGAGGGTGGGCAAGGCCCTAAACCCAGAAACAAAAGCGCAAGTAGTGCAAGTGCTCCGGGAATACCAGGACGTATTCGCCTATGAGGCCTCAGAGATGCCTGGACTTGACCCCAAAATCATGTGTCATGAGCTGAATATCAAGGAGGGGTACAAGCCAGTCAAGCAGAAACTAAGACACCAAGGTCCAGAAAGGTGCAAAGCTGCCGCAGTGGAGGTCAAGAAACTGCTCGAGGCAGGGTTCATTGAGGAATGCCAGTACTCGGAATGGTTAGCTAACGTAGTGCTGGTGAAAAAGCCGAATGGGGCTTGGCGCATGTGCGTAGATTTCACAGACCTGAACAAGGCCTGTCCAAAAGACAACCACCCTCTGCTCAAAATTGACAGGCTGGTCGATTCGACAGCTGGTCATGCCCTCTTAAGCTTCATGGATGCCAATGCAGGCTATCACCAGATTCCCATGGTGGAACATGATCGGGCTCATACCGCTTTCACCACCCCGCAGGGGGTCTATTGTTACAAAATGATGACGTTCGGACTAAAAAATGCCGGAGCCACCTATCAGCGGACAGTTAACAAAATTTTCAGTGATCAGTTGGGTCGGAACATAGAAGTGTATGTTGACGACATGATCGTCAAAAGCAACGCCCACTCTGATCATCCAGCCGACCTAAGGGAGACGCTGAGCACACTGAGGAAGTATCGTATGATGCTCAACCCTAAAAAGTGCGTCTTTAGGGTAAAAGGGGGCAAGTGCCTCGGATCTCTTGTCGACGAAAGGGGAATCGAAGCAAACCCCGACAAAATAAAAGCAGTACTGGAAATGAAATCCCCTCGGAACGTCAGGGAAGTGCAGCGCCTAACAGGATGTCTAGCTGCCCTCGGACGGTTCCTGTCACGGTCGGCTGATAAGAGCCTGTTCTTCTTCAAGGCCCTTAAGAGAACAGAGTTCACTTACGACGAAGAGGCTGAGCAAGCCTTCACCTCCCTCAAACTTCATCTATCAACTCTCCCCAACCTCATGTCCCCCTTGCCGGGGGAAACATTGTTTGTGTACTTGGCCGTATCTGAATACGCCCTAAGTGCCGTTCTGGTAGCCGAAAGGGAAGGGACACAACACCCGGTCTATTTCATAAGCCATGCCTTTCGAGGGGCAGAAGCAAAATATAGTGAGGTGGAGAAGATGGTCTTCGCCCTCGTCATGGCTAGCAGAAAGCTGAAACCCTACTTTCAGGCCCATCAAATCAATGTCCTTACCGGACAACCGCTCCGCAAGGTTATAGAGAGCAGGAACCACTCCAGTCGGATGACGGATTGGGCTGACCAGTTGGCTGATTTCGGCCTGGAATATGAGCCCAGAAGGGCCATAAAAGCTCAAGCCTTGGCAGACTTCATAACTGAATGCACAACTCGACCCCCAGTCGACCAAAACGAAGAGTGGGAACTGTATGTGGATGGTTCTTCCACCAAGTCGGGATGTGGAGCGGGATTAGTACTCAAATCAAGTTCGAATTCCTAGGATCGAACAATGAGGCAGAGTATGAAGCTCTCATCCTAGGACTTCAGCTCTGCATTCTAGCGGGAGCTACTGCTATCGAGGCCCGATCAGACTCCCAGCTGATAGTGGGTCAGGTCTCGGGAGAGTACGAGGCCAAGGAGGATAATATGAGAATGTATCTGGCCAAGGCACAAGAGTTCATCAAAAAACTCTCCCATTTCCATATCAGCCACATACCCAGGTCGGAGAATCAACAAGCCGACGCTCTGGCTCGTATGGCTAGCTCGGCGAGGGGTCATCCCCTCGGACTATCATGTGGGAGGTACTTCGCCAGCCCAGCATAAATGCAAAGGAACAGTTGGTCTTGGACCGAACGTCCACTTGGATGGATGAGGTGGTCGGATACTTAAGGGACGGAGTCCTCCCAGCCGATACCAAAGAATCCGAAAGGATTAAACACCAGCAGGTTGGTTCTTATGGCATGACGAGCAGCTCTACAAGAAGTCATACACGCACCCACTGCTGAAGTGTGTAACCCCTGAAGAAGGAAATTATATCCTAAGGGAAATACACCAAGGGACGTGTAGCAGTCATCAAGGGGGGAGAACCATAGCTGGAAAAGCTTTAAGAGCTGGCTACTACTGGCCTACCCTCAAGGCAGATGCACAAGAATTGGTGAAGAGATGCCCATCATGCCAGATCCATTTGGATATTCCCAGATCCCCAGCTACCCCCCTTAACTCCATTCAAGTAGTTTTGCCATTTGACAAATGGGGCATGGACTTGCTCGGCCCGTTCCCACCAGCATCTGGTCAGCGGAAGTTCTTAATAGTGGCCATAGACTATTTCACTAAGTGGACAGAAGCCGAACCCCTCGCCTCCATCACCGACAAACAAGTCCAAGCATTCATTTGGAGGAACATAATCACAAGGTTTGGTGTACCCCGAGCTTTGGTATCGGACAATGGTCGGCAATTCAACAGCGGACCAACACGGGAATACTGTGCTCGTTTTGGAATACAGACCAGGTTCTCCGCTGTTTCCCGACCACAAACCAATGGTCAAGCAGAAGCTGCCAACAAGATAGTGCTCAAAGGGATCAAAAAATCCCTCGACGCTGCAAAAGGAGCTTGGGTGGACGACCTGCCTGGAGTTTTGTGGTCTGCTCGGACGACTACTAAGGAAGCAACGGGACATTCCCCGTTCGGGTTAGTATATGGTAGTGAGGCAGTACTACCAGTAGAGGTCGACATCCCGTCACCTCGGATCACCTTCTATGATCCCGAGCAAAACGAAGAAGAAAAGCCTGTCAACCTCGATCTGCTCCCGGAAACAAGGGGCAACGCCTTACTAAGGTTGATCCGCTACAAACAAAGAGTAACTCGACAATTCAACCGCCGTGTCAAGACAAGGCCAATCCAGCTCGGAGATTGGGTGGTCAGAAAGGTCGAAGCAACAGGGCTCTCACATCTTAAAGGCAAGCTGGGGGCTAACTGGGATGGTCCTTACAAAGTCACCAAGGTAATCAAGCCTGGTACATTCCAGCTCGAGAATCCTGAAGGCATACCACTTGCTCGGCCATGGAATCTGGACAATCTAAAGAAATACTATGTATAGTGTCAATTGCAATTAGGGTCATATAGCCGAGGTACTGGCCAAGTATGGCATGTAGTCACTCGGACCAGTCCAGGTCGAAATTGTAAGACTTAACCAGTCAATTTTCCAAGTTATAAAAAGACTTAACCAGTCATTTGCAAGTTCCAATCAAACTTAGCCAGTTTCAATTATTCGAATTTAACCCGACCAACTCTATCATTCGAAACTTAACCAGTTTCAATTGCAAGTTGTTCGAGTTAAATCCGACCAACGCTATCAGGCAAAACTTAACCAGTTCGAGAAACAATATTTGGGAATAAGCAAATTGCAACTGACAAACATAAAAGGTGCTCGGATAAAATAAAAATAAGAATTTCATTGGAGTTAAGAAAATATTACATCCTAAAACCCTGGTACTACCAAGGTTAAGAGCAAAAAGAAAAACAAAAATACATAAAGGGCCTAAGCTGCAGGGGGGTCGGTTTGATCATTAGTGCTTCCATGATGCTCCTCGGACCTGGCCACCCCTTGGCCCTGTTCCTCAGCAACCTCCGCCTCATCGCCATCATCTTCATCATCATCGTCCTCATCCGACAGAGCGATATGCAGCTCGGCGAGCAGGGCCTGGTCCTCCTCCTTCAGAAGGGCATCATAGCTTCCCTTCACCTCGGACCAGGGAAGGGAGGGATGTGATCTGGCCAAGGCCGCCTTCATCCGCTTGAGGGCGTCATCCACTCCCATTTTCTGGGCAGTAGAGCCGACCTTGTTAACAAAGTCAGCACAAGCCTTGGTCTCCTTCCAACCCACAAACCACTGATCCTCGGTTTTGGGAGCCTTTTCCAGTTCAGCAAGCTGGAATTGCAGCTCAGTAATTTTGTTCTGCGCCTCCGCAACATGGGCTTCAGCAGCCGCCTTGGCGATCACGGCCTCGTCCTTCTCCTTGATAAGCTTCTGCTTGGCCACATCCTACTAGGCTCGCTCGGCCTTGAAGTCATCCTGGTCGCGAGCGATGCAGCGCTTAGCGTTGGCAAGATCGGCCTCGGCTACCCTCTAGGCTTGCTCGACAACATGGAGCGCGGTGAAATGTTTTTTGCCCTTAGCTTCCAAGTCGGACACCTTGTCGGCTAGGTGGACCTTTTTCCTGGCCACATTAACCAACCGAGCGGAGAACTGGATAAAAAATAAACGGTCAGCGTAGAACTTAAGCTAAATCCACAAAGTCAAGCAAAAAGGAGCTCACCTCAACCCAGCTGCGGAACAGGTCGTTCGTCTCTTCCGGGCCGCTGGTCTGGGCAATGTACTCTCGATCGGGAGCGCTGTACAAGCACTCGACCGCATTGGTTCAACGGGTGTCGAGACCGTGGACATCCAGTTCAGCAAAGGGCTTAGCCAGGGCAAGGCTAAGCTCCTCCGGATCGTCATGAGGGCCGCGAGGGGTGGCCGGCGTGTATTGAGGGCTCCGAACTGGTCGGAAGTCCTCCGAATGGACAGAAATGCGAGTCCCCTCGGACTTGTCTGCCTTCTCCTCCGGACGAGGGCTGTTAACCTGTATAGACTTGGCCTTTTTGGCCTTTTCAGCTTGGTCCTTGGCTAAGGCCTTGGCAGTCTTGGCCACCTTCTCAGGGTCCCGTTCTTTCCTCTTCTTCGAGGCCTTAGGCTTCGAAGGATCCTGCAAAAATCAGAGTCAGGTCGAAGTATAGAGCAATGGTACTCGGTTAGAAGCAGAAACCTACCTTGGGGCTCTTGGGAATGCCTATCTTCTTAGCTTTCAGCTCGGCCTTCAGCTGAGCCGCCCTCATTGCAGCATAGTTAAGTTTTTCGGCCATATCTGGGTCGGATTCAAAGAGACGTGACAAAGAGCAAGCTGTAAACAGCAAGTATATAGCCGCAATGGCTTCTTCCTCGGACATCTCAGGAAGTATATAGACGTAAACAAAAAACATGTAAACAACCCCTCGGCCAATTACCCCGGGGGAATGTCCGGCTTAGCCCGACCGCCGACAGCAAGTGCTCGCTCTTGAACAGGCGGCAGCTCGGTATCCAATTGCTAGCTACATAGACTTCTCCCCCTTGAACAATTTGGGCTTCAGTCTGCATGTATATAGCCGCAATGGCTTCTTCCTCGGACATCTCAGGAACCCTGAAGTTAAGCTCGTGGTTGGGCTCGACATCCGGTCGGACTGTGCGGATCCCCCAGTCCCCTCCAAAAAATACGAAGGCGAACTCTCTCCTAAAGCCTTTTTGAGACGTAGGCAAGTCGAGCACCACCTTGTAACCCTGTCGGGCTTGAAAATACCACCAACCTGGGCCGTTATCTCCGGCCGACATTTCGACCAACTTGAACATATTGCGCCATAATGTGATGGTTGGTCGGACGCTCAGCATGGCGCATAGGGTCTGAACAGCAATGATTCCTCCCCAGGAGTTCGGAGAGATTTGACTTATGCACAAATTGTAGGCATTGAGAAGATCCTTCACAAAGGGGGTTAATGGAAATCGGAGCCCCATCTCCATAGACTTATAATACACAGCGGTGCAGCCCGGAGGAGGAGTAAGAACAGTTTGATAGGCTTCCGGTCGGACAAGCATGTAGGTGTCTCTAATATGGAACCTCGCAGCCTGCCCCCTCGGGTCGTCAAGGATTGCCTTCATCAACGCAGGGAGAGGAAACTTAGACCCAGGTCCTCCCTTCGGATCCGGATCTGGAAACTCTGGTCGGCCCGAGGTTGACACTTCTTCTTCACCATCCGACATGGTCACCCTCACTACACCATCATCAATATATTTGTCTAAGTAGCTAGCTTTTGAAGGAAAGGCCAGGGACACCTCCCAGGGGAAGGGAACAGCGCCCTCGACCTCTTCCTCCACTGACGATGAGGGGCTTGGGAGCAGAACCACGTCGGGGACGGCCGAGGGGTCGGGGCAACTTATTACGGTTGACACCAGCGTTATTCCCATACCCTCACCTCCTCGAATCTATTGTAGGGAGGTGAGGTCGGAGGTGTAACCGACTCGGATGATTCTCCCATTATTGTATAGGCAAGGGAGTCGGCCGAGGTTATTAAAAAGAAAGGGAAATAAACTAAAAAAGCAAGAGCGTACCTGGTCGGACGACGGAAATCGGAGAAATTGCTCGGGAACTTAGAGAGAAGTGAGAGCTTTTAGACAGAGAAAGTTTGGGAATTTTGAAGGAAGTTTGCACAAACGATTTCTCTCTCCTCTCCGTACCAATATATAAGCGTGCCTCGGGTTGCGTCCCCTCACAAACCTATCAAATGCCTCCACATGGCCCATGGAAGATGAAACGTCAAAATTTCCAGAAAGTCCCATCCAGCTCAACTACCCAGCTGAGAAATGCCATGTGGCAAACCATTGGTTTACAGCTCAAAGCTACCCGCTCGGTCCTAACGGCATTCTCCTCGGGCATGTTAGCCCCTGTCCGAGCAGAATCCCAAACTTCACTTTGCCAAAATTTACCAAGTGCTAGAGAACATCCGGTCGGCCTCTCCAGGGCATGTTAGCCCCTGTCCGAGCAGCGCCCGTCAATCCAGAACCCGGTCGGTCAAGTTGGGGCTCCATCACCCTTTGTCCGACCAGGTCTCTACTTGCTCCCTTCACTTAGCCAAATTCACTAAGCGCTAGGGAAAACCTGGTCGGCCTCTCCAGGGCTTGTTAGCCCCTGTCCGAGCAGTGCCCGTCAATCCAAAACCCGGTCGGTCAAGTTGGGGCTCCATCACCCTTTGTCCGACCAGGTCTCTGCTTGCTCCCTTCACTTAGCCAAATTCACTAAGTGCTAGGGAACACCTGGTCGGCCTCTCCAGGGCTTGTTTTGTCCGAGCTGCGCCCGTCAATCCAGAACCCAGTCGGTCAGTCAAAGGGCTTTTTAGCCCCTCAGCCGACCTGGTCCTCTCCTCAACAACCTGGTCGGTCAATCAAAGGGCCTTTTTAGCCCCTCAGCCGACCTGGTCCTCTCTTCGACAACCTGGTCGGTCAGTCAAAGGGCTTTTTAGCCCCTCAGCCGACCTGGTCCCTACTTCAAAGACCTAGTCGGTCAATCATGGGACTCAGCCTCCCAGCCGACCTGGTCCCTGCTTCAAAGACCTGGTCGACCTATCATGGGGCTCAGCCTCTCAGCCGACCTGGTCCCTGCATCAAAGACCTGGTCGGTCAATCATGAGGCTCAGCCTCTCAGCCGACCTGGTCCATGCTTCAAAGGCCTGGTTGGTCAATCATGGGACTCAGCCTCCCAATTGACCTAGTCCCTGCTTCAAAGACCTGGTCGGCCTATCATGGGGCTCAGCCTCTCAGCCGACCTGGTCGATGCTTCAAAGACCTGGTCGGTCAGCAAACAGACTCTTTAGCCTCTCGGCCGACCCGGTCCTCTCCTCGAAAACCCGGTCGGTCCGTCAAGCTCCTTAGCCTTCGGCCGAACCGATCTGCCCGTCAAAGACCCTGGTCGGTCAAACCGGTCTTGGTCGGCATTAGCCCGACCTGGTCTCCCTCTAATCTCCCTTCTTGGAGGTCGGTTCAAGAGATCCCACTGGTTATAGACCTGGTCGGCGCATACCCGACCAGGTCCCCCTCTGGTCTTCTTTATGGAGGTCGGTCAGATGAGAGGAATTTACGCCACCAAGGGGCTTCACCCGGTCAGACGGTTCTTCTGCCCCTTCCTTGCGTGGGGCTAAATGTTTGGGCCCATTAAACCCTTCCAAGAATATCATGCCATGTGGCGCCGCCACCTAAGCACCGTGGGTCCATTCAGGCTTCATGGGTCCCACCAGAATCATCCTTTCAAAAAGATATCATCAATCCCCAAGTGAGCTGTCATGTCCAGCACACCACTTTCTAGAAGTTCTCACCACTATAAATACCTCTTGTCCCATCAATGCCAAGGTATTGAATACTCACCTAACTAACTTGAGTTTCTCACTCTAGACTCTCTCTCTACCTCAATCATCAACTGACTTGAGCGTCGGAGGGGTGATCCCGGAACAACCCCCGGGGTAGTTTTTCTGTGTTTCGCAGGTTTCCGGTGAACTGATAACCAGCCCTGCTCAGACTTAAGGACTTGCTCAACACAGATCATTAACCTTAATTTCTAGACATAAACACATACCATTCGTCGCGTTAGTGTACCTGACTTTTATTTTTGCTTCTCAGTTGATTTTTGCCACTACAACCATATAATCTGATAACATTATGCAATCGTCACAACCCTTCATGCCGAGCCATTTTAAAGCTTCCATAATGGCTGTAATTTCATACAGATTAGCTTCATTGCTCACAACATTCCAATATATCCCTTTAATATCCTTTTACCTGAACTATATATCTTTGTTGGATTATGCTCCAAAAGTAGTCAAATGATTTTCCTAACAATTTGGATTAGTGGCTAGTAGTAAGTTAGTGGGTAATTTATTTTATAATTAAAATACGATTAGTGAATAGTAGTTATCGAGGATACGGTATATGACATGTTTTCCACTACTTAGTAGTGTCACTAACTTTTAGGTTAGTTACTTTTTATTGTAATCCTATAAAAGGCAATTATTGTATTGAGATTAATTGAGAAAGTTTAATGCAAAACTTCTCCATATTTTATTCGGTCTCCTCTCTACTCTAAAAACTATCATGGTATCAAAGCTTTAGATTAGATCCTTGGAGGCCAAAAAAGAGAGAAGGAGAGGGAGTAAGAAGTAAGCCATTGCAGGCCATCTTTTGTTTTACGAGTGAGAAAAAATATAGGGCAAACCCACCATGGCAAGAGTGGTTGAAAATAAAATCATTTGTGATTATATGCAAAGTGGTGAAGAGAAGTGCTTCACAAAGTCGTGGTGAAGAGAAGTGCTTCACAAGGTCATGCGGAGAGATGTGCTCCAAAAATATAACGTTGGTGAGAAGTGCATCAAAAATGTTAAGTTGGTGATAATGTGCATCAACATATTGAAATGTTGACAAAGTGGGTTCAACATGACACAAAATAGAATGTTATAAATAGATGTTACAACTTTTGGAGCAAGGGGGTGTGTTGGATTATGCTCCAAAAGTAGTCAAATGATTTTCCTAACAATTTAGATTAGTGGCTAGTAGTAAGTTAGTGGGTACTTTATTTTATAATTAAAATGCGATTAGTGAATAGTAGTTATGGAGGATACGGTATATGACATGTTTTCCACTACTTAGTAGTGTCACTAACTTTTAGGTTAGTTACTTTTTATTGTAATCCTATAAAAGGTACTTATGTATTGAGATTAATTGAGAAAGTTTAATGCAAAACTTCTCCATATTTTATTCAATCTCCTCTCTACTCTAAAAACTATCAATCTTTACAGATAGCTCCCGTTCCTGTATGACAAGTAGCAAGGCAAAAAGAAGCATCTCCTATTCTATGTTAGTTTATAAACTTCGATCTTCATGTTCTTCATGACACACATTTGGCTATCAATAACTCTAATAATGTCTTAAGAATACTTGATACTCCATAATAAAATAAAAACATAGAATACTTGATACTCCATAATAAAATAAAAACATACTTAAAGCTTGTGCCCTCCGTTGTGAGTTTGTCTACCGAGGATGAATATCTGTAAAGTCATCATTATTTTTGGCAAATTTAATGGACGATTCTGGCCGGTATTGGATAATTGTTGGTGGACCAAGTTGAGGTGGTTCTGGTTCCGGAAGGACCACATGATGGCCATTGAGGGCTGAGACAATAACAGCCATCATTGGCCTTTTGTTTGCGTTCTCTTGGATGCAAAGCAAACCAATGTGTATGCATCTTGTCACTTCATCGCTTAAGAAGATTCCATTAAGTCTTGGATCGACCAAGTCTAAAATTGCATCGTCCTTCCATAGCCTCCATGCCTACATCATTCATCATATCCCATTTAGCCTACCATTTTGTATATACTTTATTATTTTTTATAGTGTAACATAATTGACTATTATATAATTGCTACTAGAATGTAGATTGATCACTATAAAAAGACCATTGTCAAACTTTACCCTAATACAAACAACTAGATTGTTTCAATTGGACTTACTCGTTGGCATAAACTTTCATCCTCATAAGGGAAGGTTGTTGAGCTACACATACGGCCACTTACAATTTCTAGAGCTATTACTCCAAAACTATAGACGTCTGACATAATTGAGAAGCGCCCCGTCAAAGCATACTCAGGAGCCATATATCCGCTGTTCATAGGTAGAACTAGAAGCTTTAGATACATTATGAGATAACTAAATTTCTGTAAACCTAAATAAATTGCTAAGCTGAGTGCTTTAACATAATAATCAAAATAATTTTCGCAAGTTTCATAACATAAAAGGAATGTACTTACTATGTTCCATCAATCTTACTAGTATCAGCCTGAATTTGATCTCGTCCAACAAGTCTGGCCAATCCAAAATCTGCGATTTTTGCATTCATATTTTCGTCCAATAGAATGTTACTCATTTTAAGATCTCGGTGGATAATCTTCAATCTTGAGTCTTCGTGAAGATATAAAAGTCCTCTTGCAGTTCCTAATAAGATATTGTACCGGGTCTCCCACCCTAGTGATGGCTGTCTAATTCTATCTGTAATATATATTTCACAAAATTAGAATGTTAATTATAGCTATGTAACACTAGTCATTGATCGAAATTATGTAATAGGAATGTAGTGGGCTTTATAATTTTATCAAAATGAAGTTGATGTTTGTTGTAGTTGTTGATTGAAAGTAATAATATGGAGATACAAAGGGAGAGTTTACTTGTGAATTCATTATTACCTCACTATTACAAATTTACTGCTAGTGCTTATTTATAAGGCACTATGTCTTTGATACATTTAGTCACAATTTTTCTAATTTACTTCAGGTTAACATGTCTAGATTTTTCAAAGAATGACAAGGTCTCAAAAATCTAATAATTTTTCTCGTTATTTTTTAAGGATCCAAACATTGATAAAAAAAAAAAAAAAAAAAAAAAAAAAAAAAAAGAAACACTCTTACGTGTATCCTTCAGAAAGTTGAGGCCTCACAATCCACAAAATACAATTTCAAATATATCACTATCAAATGTCAAATATAACATAAAAAGTCAAATAAAGCTTCAAAAAAATTTGCCGGTCAAAGTGTAAAAATTAATATGTACCAAATCGGTTAATTAATTTTGACCAATAAAATATAGTCATATAAGATGTTGTTAATTCGTTTCTTCACAAAAATACATATTGAAATTTTTTCTTCATAGATAGATAAAGACATAAAGTTTAGAATTGTCAAAGCAAGATAGGTGATGAATACCATGAAAATCAAATTTTATAAATGACTTCGGATAGGTGAATTTTTATATTTTACTACTTATAGATAATGATGATGATTAAAATGTTGTAATATCATTGAAAAATACCTAACAAGACTTTGTCAAGGCTTGAATTAGGCAAGAGTTCGTACACAAGCAACTTCTCTTCTCCATGTACACAATATCCCAAGAGTTTGACCAGATTGTTATGTTGTAGCTTTTCAAGTAATAGAACCTCTGTCTTGAACTCTTCAATTCCTTGCCCTGAGTTCGTTGACAACCTTTTCACCGCTACTTCTTGTCCATTTTGAAGTTTTCCCTAAAAACGGGGCATTAATATTGTATTTCTTCTCTTTAATAGTAATTTTCCAGAGGTTCTCGTCTCAATATAATTTTTTTGATGATTTTATCATATACTTCCTCCCTTTCTAAATAAGTGCAACACTTTTTGTTTTCACGTTTGCCAATGCATTATTTTAATCATTAATATCTTCAATTATCAATAAGTAAAAATTATAAAAGGTTGATATTAAAAAAATTCACATTCAGACGAATCTAACAAGATCCCACATAACTATGTTTTTCCTAAAATGTAAATCACCAAAGCTAATTAAAGTTTAAACTGTGAATAGTAAACACTATGCAAATATTGCACTTATTTAGAAATGGAGGAAGTAGTACATAATTAGAGATATTTAAAATCAAAGCTGGGAGTATCATTATGTTATGAGGAGGAAGTAGCTAGAAGGATTGATAAATGTAAGTAATTACAAGAGCATACCTTGTAAACCCCACCAAATCCACCTTGGCCGAGTTTATTACGTTGGGAAAAGTCATCTGTTGCAGTTCTTATAACCTTGAAGTCAAACTTTAATGACTCTGCTTCAATGAACTCTTCTGTATCTACAATGTGAGGCATAAAAACAGTTTAGTTTCCCAAAATGTTGTCAAATACTATTTGTTTGGCTCTGTTTGGCATTACTAGCCAAAAATAAACTGAAAGTCTGAGACTACTTAAATTGGCGAAATATACATCTTGAACGCAAATATGCTAATTTACCTTGGGAGGGCTTTTTACCCTTGTGATAATAGATACAAAAGCCGACACCAAAGAGGACCAAGATTGCAACGACGATCGGAACACTGATCGCTACAGCAATATGGGTTGAACTTCTGCCGTTTTCTGTATTGTTCAGCGAACCATTTGGTGGGTTTTGCGATGGAACTAGAATAGTTGTGGTAGGTGGGTTTCGTAGTGGAACAAGAAGGGTTGTGAAAGGTTGTATGACATTATCATCCTCGGAAAATCCGTTAGCCTCGAACGTTTGACCAACATCGGCCTCAAAATTAATAGCAATTGAAGCAACACTATCGCCCCTTTCAATCACAAAGCTCATAAGGTATCTAACTCCATCGTTAACTTGGCTTCTTGTGGGACAAGCACACCTTAAAGGTATAGTAAGCCTTTCATTAGGGTAAATGTTTTCTATATTTGGACTTACTTTTTGCGTTCTGATCGCATTACAAGTTGTTAAACCTTCAAACGTGTTGTTAGCAATCAAGTAGTAACTGTCATTGTTTTGAACAACATAACTCGTGTTAACTTGGTGGAACCGATCTGCACAGGAGCACGTCACAGGAACGATCACCTCGTTGTTTGTTTGCATTGTTACGTTTTCCGATATGTTGTTGATCTCGGACATCTGAGATGCGTTGGCAGATAAAAGAGAAGCAATAGAAGAGATGGTATTGTATGAAGGTTGTGCTCTGTAGATTAAAAAAGATTCGCAAGTTGTGTTTACGCCGCTGCAATTGTACCCAAGAATAGAAGAGGAGCTGTCATTTACAGTGCAAATATCTGCAGCGTAACGTTGTTGGGCATTGATCAAGCAAGGGAAGTTAATCAAGGAAAGAAAAAATGCAAAGGTCAATGAAGGAGAAGCCATATCAATTCAATTTCTGAATGTGAAATCAATAATTATTCTTGAAACGCTTCCTAATTAGAGAGGTTATTATGCATTAAAAGCTAATGTATATTGTTAGACGGACCATCTCGTTCAACCTCTCCGATAAATAAAAATATAAAAAAGTAGTGAAGTCAATATTCAACCACATAAGACGTATGATAGAAGAAAATAGCATCACAACAGAATGATAAGTTTAACAAACAGACTGGACTTCTAGGAGCATAATTATTGATGATCTTAAAGAAAAGTCATCTCACTTCTTTCTAACTTTTTCTCTCTAAACAATATACCACAATCTTTTTCCACTCATCTTCTTAGAGCACCAATTTAAATAAAAAACTAATATGAACCCGGTACACACTAACTTACTATACACCTTATCCATCTCACGTGAGTTTTAATGATTACAACTTTCCGTTTTTGCCGCGTTCAGTCTTCCGCTCCTTTCTCTCTCCTGATAACTTCTCTCTCCTCTAATAACTTCACTCTCCTGATAGTGTATTTTTAAAATAATATAGTGTATTTTGAAATAATATAGTGTATTTAAAATGATATAGTGTATTTTAAAATCATAGTGTTCAGCTGAATTTTTTGACATGATAGTGTTGCATGTTCATGTATATTGACATGATATAGTGTATTTTGAAATGATATAGTGTATTTTGACATGATAGTGTTTTGCTGTGTTTTTTGACATGATAGTGTTGCATGATATAGTGTGTTTTGACATAATATAGTGTATTTTGAAATGTTATAGTGTAGTTTATTTGTATATTACACAGAATTATCATAATCGATCGTTATAGTGTTTGACATGATAGTGTATTTTGACACGATATAGTGTATGTTTGTTCTGAACAACTATTTTTGTTAAAATTTAAGGACGAGAGAATCTTATTGAAGATAAACAAAATCAATGTGGGGAGAAAGAAGTTTTATGGCATGACTTAGCTCAACTCTATACTATTGACCCATGGCTAATCATGGGTGATTTTAATTGTGTGAGAGATATCCTAATGAAAGGATAGGTGTTGTTGTCAGGGCTCAGGAGATGATGCCTATGAATAACTGGTGTGCTGGTTGTGGCTTAGATGATTCGAAAAGCTGAGGGTGTTTCTTCACTTGGAATAATAAGCAGCAGGGGTATAATAGAGTGTTCTCTAAAATAGATAGAGCACTTAGTAACATGGCATGGCATGAGGTATTTCCAACAGCAGAAGTGAGCTTCATGCCTGAAGGTGACTTTGATCATTCACCTGCCTTGTTGACTGTCTATCCTAGAGGTGATAGTGGTAAAAAACCTTTTAAGTATTACACTATGTGGAGGCATTCTCCTTAATATGATAGCATAATCAAAAGGATCAGTGGAATAAAAGAGTTGAAGGAACAAAGATGTTTGTTGTTGTTCAGAAGTTGAAGCTAGTTAAAGCTGCTCTGAAAAACCTAAATAAGGTAGGGTTTCATGATGTCCAGGTAGATGATAGTATAGCCTATCATGCAATGATAGATGCACAGGTGGAAATGCACAACCACCCAGGGCAGCTTGCATATTCAGAGGCTGAGCAGATTGCTACTAAGCAATATCAAGTCAAGCATCAAATTTACACAGAATACCTTAAACAAAAGGCAAAGCTTGAATGGATTAAGCATGGAGATGAAAACACTGTTGTTTTTCATCAGAGTATTAGAGCTAGAAGGGTTCAGAATCAGCTATGCTATTACTGATGCTCATGGTGTGTGGAAGGATAATGCAAAAGGGGTGGAAGAGGCTTTCATTGACTATTATCAGAAGTTGTTGAGTACTAATCATGTTAATAGGAGACATGTGTTACAGCAAATTGTTCAGAATGGTCCTATGATCACTGAAGAGCATAGAAGAATTCTGAATGCTCCCTATACAGCATAGGAAGTGAAGGCTGCTATGTTCTCTATCCCTGGCAATAAAGCACCTGGGCCAGACGGATTTGGGGCCCATTTTCACAGAGATAACTGGGAGTTAGTTGGTAATGAAGTAATTGCTGCAATCTTGGATTTTTTCACTCATAAGAAGTTGCTCAAGGAGCTGAACTCTACAGTGATTACTCTCATCCCTAAGAGTAAATGCCCTACCACTGTAAGTGATTTCAGGTCTATCTCATGCTGTAATGTTCTGTATAAATGTATAACTAAAATTATCTGCAATAGATTGAGAGGGGTACTTCCTGACATCATTGCTGAGAATCAGGGAGGGTTTGTTCATGGAAGATATATTGTGCATAATATTATGGTTGTGCAAGATATGGTTAAACACTATGGTAGGAAATCAGCTAAACCTAGTTGTTTAATCAAACTTGGCCTTCAAAAAGCCTATGATACTGTGGATTGGATGTTTTTACATGAGATGGTCATTCACTTAGGGTTCCCTAATCATTTCATAGAGTTGATTATGGAATGTGTTACAACACCTAAATTCTCCTTGATGATTAATGGAGTCATGAAAGGTTATTTTGGCTCTACATGAGGTCTAAGACAGGGAGACCCAATGTCTCCTCTACTGTTTGTCATTTGTATGGAGTACCTGTCTAGGGTGCTAGGGAAGATGAGCCAACTGGAGCAATTTCATTTTCACCCTAAGTGTCAAAGCCTTAATCTCACTCATCTTTGCTTTGCAGATGATCTTATTCTATGTAGTAAAGGGGATTTTCCATCTATATATTTGTTATTGCAAGCTTTCAAACTTTTCTCTGACACATCTGGTTTGAAAGCCAATGTGGGGAAGTCTGAGTTTTACTGTTGTGCTATGAATGAAGAGGAGATTCAAAGGATTACTCATGTGTCAGGGTTGCAAAGAAGTTATCTTCCTTTCAGATATTTGGGAGTCCCTATATGTTCAAAAAAGATTTCTAATAGCCAATGTGAAATCTTAGTTGAGAAGATGGCTGCTAGGATCAAGATGTGGAGCTCAAGACATCTTTCCTATATAGGAAGGGTGCAGTTGATTAATTCTGTTCTTATGAGCCTACATGTTTGCTGGGCTCAGGTGTTTCTGCTTCCAAAGCAAGTTCTACACAGCATAGAAAGAATATGCAGAGCCTTTCTTTGGTCTGGGAATACCTATACAACCAAGTCAGGCTACATTGCTTGGGAAAAAACTTGTAGAAGCAAAGCACATGGTGGGCTTCGGTTTAGAAATATTCATGTTTGGAATGTAGCTAGTATGGGGAAGTATGTTTGGTGTGTGGCATAACATGCTGAGAATCTCTGGGTGAAATGGATCCAAGCTGTGTACCTGATGGATGCAGATTGGTGGGATTACTCTCCAAGAACCAGTGGCAGCTGGTATTGGAGACAAATATGTGCAACAAAACACACATTACAGCAGTACTTCAGTAGGGAAGAGTTTTACTCAATGAGTACTTACTCTACAAAAAAAGTATACCTCAAGATGATGGAGCAGCAAGAACTGGAGCATGTTCATTGGGATCACATGGTTTGGAATAGGATCAACACTCCAAAGCACAGGTTAATATCCTGGCTAGCTATACAGACCAGACTATGCACAAAGGAAAAACTAGCTCAGTTTGGTGTTAGCAATTCAAATACATGCAGCATATGTGACATTGAAGTTGAGTCTCATGCTCACTTATTTTTTCAGTGTGATTTTAGTAGAAGGTTTCTGAGTGAAGTTAAACAGTGGATGGGAATTACTAGTAGATCTACTGATTTGGTTCGTTTGCAGCAATGAATACATCATAGTCAGAGGACTAAGTTCAAGAGGAATGTGTGGTATGCTAGCCTTGCTGCTGCAATTTACTTCACATGGCAATGCAGGAACAAAGCTTATTGGGACCAATCTATTCCAAATCCTAGGCATGTATTTGTTAGTCTCAAACAAACTGTTAAGCAGCGAGTTGTTGCTGTTATGCCTCAAAAGGTTACTAGGGTTGATCAAAATTGGTTTGTAAGTCTGTAATGGATAGTCTTTGTTACTTCTCTAGGCTTAAGGGTCCAACCTAGTTGGTTTGCTTGGCCTAGAGAGTATTGGTTGTATGGTGTTTGAGCATTAATAATATTACACTTATCAAAAAAAAAAAAAAAATCACGCGGATTTTGAAAAGCGAGAGTGACTAGTTTGTAGTGGGGCACGTGTCTAAGCCTGTTCCACACTATTTTTAATGTGAACCGGGTCCACACAAGACGGATTGAATTTAAATAGCTTATATTTTTTCAAGTTTAGAAACATGTACAAGTACTAACGGTAGTGGGACAGGTCAAGTAGGAGACTCACCCCATCCCCAACTAAGTGGGGTGGAGATGTGGATTAAAATCATACCCGCAATGGGTGGTAGAGTGTAACACCCCCAAAATTCTCTCTTTTTAAAAAGCACATTTTATTGAGAAACATGAGAGTACTACCGTCACGTGCTAATGTTAAAGGCTTTAATATTAACTACTAACTGAACTATAACTAATGCAGCAAAAATAACTTAAATAACTTCTCTTTATTAATATAACTTTATTGTACAACTATATAACAATGGAAATATAGAAAATAAAATAACAACTTGTTGACTAATTATGATTCGTCACTAGCTCACCCACACGAAGTATGCATCATATCAACCAGTAAAATCTGCTCGCCAAAATAGGTTCCATCACAGGGACAAAGCCATAAAACAAAACAAATAAAAGCATGTCCGTAAAATACTGAGTACATGTATATGCGGAATATTGAACACTTTATTTAATTTTACATTTGAAATATTTAATTTCGAAAAACCTTTCTGGATACTTGATACTACTTGTATAATATAAAGTATATAACCTTGATAGAAATCATTTTCCCTTGCCTAGGTACCTTTCCTAAAGTAAGCACACCCCCAAGATTAGTATTCCTTAATGAGTCTATTATGAGGGGTTACTACCGTGTCCACATTACTTATACAAAAAGTACCTTGGTAAATGATATAATATCTATCGTTCTTGCTAATAAATAACAAGCAGTTGCGTCTTGATAATTGCGATCATAAAAAATCATATATGTAATAAAAATCCTTCTGAATTAACCCTCCCTTAAAAAGAATAGTACTACTTATAAATTTAGCCATATGAAGGCATAAATAATATAACTCGCTCAAGGGATAACCTTTGAAAAATAATAATAGTTTTAAAACACTCCTTTTTAGATATTTAAACATGCATTTAAATATCAAACTCATTGTAAATTATATGGATATAGATTCAAAGATCAAATTGTATAATAATATTGAAATAGAGGCATGATTAAAGTGCATAATAAAATTAATAAAATAATAATAATAAGAGTAATTAGTAAAATAAATTATATCAATATAATAATAATATTTAACAAAATGGTTATAAAAGAATGGAGCTAAACTGAACTGAGCTGAACTAAACTGAGCTGAACTGAACTAAACTGATTTGAGCTGAACTCAGCTGAACTGAACTCAACTGAACTAAACTGAACTGAACTGAACTGAACTGAACTGAACTGAAAATAAGTTGGGGAGAACAGGCTCTAAGTTCAATGTTTCTAAAAAAAAAACAACAGAACTCATTGCATCCAAAAAAAAAAAGAAGGTAAAAAAGCACATTCAATTAACACTACAACAATTCATCCAACAAAGGATGTGAGTCTAATACACAGAAAAATAAGCCTTCAAATTCGATACTTTGCCTTGCTCAGTACCTCTCTAGTCTCTACTACAGTCAGTCTTGAGTCTACCCGGACTACCCCCATTTTTTTGCTGCATTTTATTCCCTTCAAATTCGATACTCTGTACGAACATCAAGCTTTCTCTATTCTGAACTTCTTTTTTGATATTAAATCCATTTCTTCATTTCACAAACTAAAATTAATGTACTAAACCAATAAAAAATAATATAAAAAAAGTATTCATGATCATGACTCATGTAGCAACCTAGAGCAAAAAAAAAAACTATAAGTATTCCTTTTTTTTAATTCAAAATTCTTACAAGTTCATTTCTAACAAAACTACATGCAACACTTCTTTAATTTCATAAGTTCTAACAGAAAATTAAAATGTAAAATAAATAAATAAACAAACAAAAATTAAATGATAGAGAATGATTCATACAACATGAGAGTTCTTAAACCCTGGCTCAACAGCCTCAAACAAAAAACTCAAAGCTTCTCTATCATCTTCCTTCACTAAACAACGATAAGCAAGCACCGAAGTCAAATGATCGGAGAAAATACAACGATATAACGGAATTGAATTCCCGTTTTTTGCTGCTTCAACGAACTCGGACGAATATTTCGCGGTAAATTTTCAGAAATTCACTCAAAATTATCACAAACACTGGCAACACACGAGTTTTTCCCCAAATTCTAGGGTTTTGAATGATAATTTTGTATCTCTGAAAAATGTAAAACGGGTATCAATCGGTAGATCAAGGCGAGATGATAATTTTAGCTGTAGATTTGAAATAAAAAGGATATCCATATAAACAAAATTCAAGAATTTTAGTTAATGACCTGAGGTTGAAGGAGAGAGGAAGAGGAAGAGACGTAATAGAGATAAAGGGGCGGTGTTTTGGTTTTTTTGGTTAGTAAAAAAAGGAGAGAGAGAGAGTTTTAATTTTTTTTTTCCCAAATTAATTGTTGGTCACGTGACCAACTATGACCCTACATAGTTCTGCCACTGCCTGTGGGGAATGATAGAGATAAATATTGACTTAAAGTCAAACTTTATCTTATTGTTAGTATTGGATATCCTTAGGTTGCTAGCTATTTCTAATCTAGGATTCCCTATAGTTTTTAGCTTCAAAATTCTGTAATTATCTCTTAGCATTATTCTATGTACCCTCTTGTTCTTATTCTTTGTATGCTTTAGTTCTCTCACAACTTCATATACTGTATAATGCCACGACTAATCGATGAGAATGGTTAAGCTTTCTGGTAATTAATTTGTATCCGTTATTAGTACTTAACATTGTTGTTTTATTATAAATTACAGTTATAATTTTGTGTTTTGACACTCACTTCCTAATCAAGGTTCGACCTCTCCGTGCTTGACATGGAGCAATACGTGGAGGATTCTTGTATTTGAGGGGTTTTGGCTGTTTATCGTTACACAAAGTCTTAAAAAAGACGGTATCACGTTAGTCTTAACGTATGACCTGACCAGCCAAGAGATATATATTTTTAGAACACAAACCGTGTCTCATAAATACTTATGATGATATTTTGGCGAATTAGTTAATATTTTTGGCGAATCCGTTAAGTAATTTAGCACAATAGTTTAAAGCTAGTAATCTTTATATAGATTTCCATTATTTTTTAGTTAACATACTCAATACATTAGTTAGTGTTGTTCTATAATTAGTTAAGATTAGTAGAGCATAATTTTGGTTTCTAGTATAAACGAAGAAACAACTTTTTTACAAATCTAAAATGTCAAATACAAAAAACAACCTGAAAAAATAACTTAAAACAACCTAGCATTTGGAGTAATTACTGTACCAATTTCAGTTTGGTTCTTGGAGTTTATTTTTTTTTAATCTTGTCAAAATGACTTTTGATTCTTGCACTTCCTCTCTTTGTTTTTGAACCATACGAGTATAAAATAACCAATTTAGTTGTACTTCATGAGCATCGTTCTTCTATGATTGATTTTCTAGTTAAGACTTTGTTTATAACTGCAGTAGTATTTTCGTATACTTCTTGGAGTGCTTTTCTTGCATCTTCATTATCTTGACTTTTGAGAATGAGATTGTAGAACTAATTTTCTCGCGGTTTCATATCATCATGGGGTTACATTGGTTTATTTATTCATTTCCCTTTTTCACACTTTCCTCTTTACATATCTAATCCACCTTTTGTGCATATACTTATGTAGTGTTTTTGTGATTGAACGTATGTGCATGATTTTCAAGTCATAAAATATACGACAATCTTAGCAGCATAACTATTGCTTCATATTATTTAACTATTACGAATAAATTAATAACTTATAATATTTAGGTATTAGTTATGTTTTTCAAATAAAAGTTAAACTTTCAAATGCAAAAGTTCAATTTTCGGTACCAAAAGTGATCTGATATGTTTCTTCAAAGTTTTTGTAAGTGCAAGTTATCATCTAACAATGGGATGTATATGTTACCCTTTGTGATGAATATGTGTCAAACTCTTCTTTCACTTCAAACATGATAAACATCTTATTCGGTGAAAAAACAAAGTAAGTGTTTGTGGACATTGTCGTTGCAAACTCGTGCTAAAGTATTTTACTTACATACAAATTAAACATTCAATGCATGTTGTATGCGGAAAATGGAGGAGGAAAACAATACAGGTTTTAGGGCGTCTCGATGGATAAGAGAAGAAAGAGAGAATGTTTATGTGTGATACTGAAGTTAGGGTCAACAAAATGCATTATAATCTGGAATATATGATACAACTAATATACTCCAGTGCTTAACTAATACTTCCTTCGTTTTTTAACAAATGACAGAGAGAGAAAGTGGGAAGATACCCATGCACCTAGAGAGAAAAAGTTGGGACCACATGTTTAAAAGAGTTAATTGCAAACTTAATAAATGTAAGTGGTCCCCAAAAGCACATGGTTACCCATTTTTTTCAAACAAAAATGCGAACTCATTGCTTTTCATTTGAATTTGGCTCCAAACTAAAAATTTCAAATTTCTTTTAAATTTGGCTCCAAAATCAAACTAACTATCAATATTTATAGGAAAGCGGACTTAGAAACCATCAGATTTTTCACACCCCTCATTACAAAAACTCTTAGTCACAAGCACACACTTCACAAAAAAAAATAAAAATACAAAAATTTCTTGCAAAAGAATTTCACAGTAACACTGCCACTTACACACACATCACATTTATGATTTTTTTTTCACTTGCACACACAACACAATCACACCATGGATGAAGCTTGGTTGATGGTGAATGGAGAAGGGGACTATATGGACATAGATGAAGAAGAGTTGTTGCTGCTACAAGATCTTCAAATGGATGCACAAGACACATAGCAACAAACATCCAAGAAGGGCATCTAAGTGTTGATGAATTGCTGCTTAGGAGCTGATAAATGAAATCAGGGATGAACAATATCTTTTTGCATCATCATTTCGTTTCCATTGGGCAGTTTTTTTAAAGCTACACCATTTGCTTTTGGTATGTCCTCCCAGAAAGTCTCCAATCCACATACATAACAAAGGTAAAAACAACGTTTAATATCCTCAAAACATGAAATGTGGGTGATGTAATGGTGAAAGTTAGTAATCACAAAGGCCATAATGACTTCATGCAAGAATATAAAGTTGTTGACCTCATTCTTCATAGAGGTTATCACAAAAACAACCCCTCAGTCCATATAGTTTCATGCAAATGCAACAAAAAGTCATACTCACAACTTTTTAGAGTACTTTTTTCCTCCTAATTGCAACAACATAGTTTAGATGGTGGGCATATTTAATGTGTTTAGCCTAGTTACATGTTCAGTTTTAAAGTGTTTTATCATTGAGGAAACCAACTCTAAAAACAATGGCATCACAAAACCTCATCTGAAACATCATGAAATATCAACTCACAACAAACAAAATGAAATAACCAAACTAATGAAATCAAAGCAACTAAATGAACTACAATAAAGCGTAATCAACCAAACGCAAGTGGAATCAACTGTACAGAACCAAACATCGACCAAAATCAACACTAATCAACATAAGACAACATAAATTAACTAAAATTAACATTAATCAGCATAAATCAACAATAATCAACCTAAATAAACTGAAATAAACAAACATCTTAAGTACTCAGCATAACTCAACATACATCAATATTAATAAAAATGAACCTAAATCAACATAAAACAACATAAATCAAGTAACCTAAATCAACATGAATCAACATACATGCACCTAAAATTGATAAAAACAAACCTAAATGAACCTAAATCAACATAAAACAACATAAATCAACCTAAATCAACATGAATTAACATAACAAAACATCACTCAACATACATCAACCTAAAATTAATAGAAATAAACCTGGCTCAACATAAATGAACCTAATTCAACATAAAATAACATAAATCAAACTAAATCAACATAAACGAACCTAAATCAACATAAAACCAACCAAAAATGAACATAACTCAACATCAATCTAAAGTAGTCAGCATAACTCAACATACATGAACCTAAAATCAATAGAAACAAACCTAAATTAACATAAGTGAACTTAAATCAACATAAAACAACATAAATCAACCTAAATCATCATGAATCAACATATAACTCACCAGACGTCAACCTAAAATTAATATAAATTAACCCAAATCAACATAAAATAACATAAATCAACAAAAGGAAACCTAAATGAACACAACTTAACATAAATCAGCCGTACAATTCCATAAAAATTAACATATTAATTAAAAAACAGGAACCCTAATTCAAAGAATACCCCTAATTATGGACAAACATGACAAAACGAGGGTAGATCTTCATTTACATAATCATGCATAAAGGCAAAACAAAGATGATATTTTCATCAAAACTTCAGCCATAAATAACATAAAACAACAAGAATCTCATGATATTGCCAATCGACCCAGCAACAAAATCCCACACTCAAAGCATGCAAAATAAACAAAAAGATAAAACCTTAGAAAATAATTGCAAGAGTTAGAAGATGTCACCACATATCCTGAAGAACAACGCAATTTTCATTTTTTTTTGTCTTTTTTTTTTTGTTTCGACACTGACAACAGTAGAAGGAAAATCTGATTCACCTCTTTTTAGGGACTTAGAAGTAGAGGACACAGAAGAATCGCCAAAAGTCGAGTTTTTTTTCACTTGCAACCCGGACGCAACTTCAACCAAAATGTTTTGAGGGCTTTCAAGTTCATCGGGCCAATGAAACTTTGAATTTAGTATTTCTTGGAACCATGAACACCAACAACAATCTTTGTAGATGTATAAGAAGACCCGTGTTCACGCTGATCTAATTTCCTCCACAACCAATATTCTTCAGAGGCCTCAACAGTATCAAAACCGAAAACATAATCGATAGTATTCGACGAATCCATCGAAAAAAAATTGGGGACTTTCGCAACAACAAGAGATGTAAAAGATTCGCGAAAATTTGGGGTAGATTTTTAGGGTTCTTCACAAATTTAAGTTGATGAAGAAGAATATAAGATGAGAGAAGTCAAAGATTCGTGAGATTGTGGGTAGATTTTTAGGATTCTTCCTAAATTTCAATAGAGGAGGAAGAAGACAAGATGAGAGAAGTCAATGATTCGCCAAGATTGGGGGAAAAATTTTAGGGTTATTAATAAGAAACAGTAGAGAAAGAAGAACAGAAGATGAGAGAAGCAAGGATTTCGAGATTTAAGGTAGTCGAATTTTTAGGGTTCTTCAATTGGGTGAGTTAAGGTTTGAACATCAAAAGAATTGGGGTGATAATATCATAACAGGGGTAACTGATGGGTTGGGGTGGAAAAAATGGAGGGAGTCATAAACTTAGTTGGGGTAGAAAAACGGAGGGAGTCATAAACTTGGTTGGGGGGAAATTAAAGGAATTAGGTGGCGGTTAGTAAATGTATTAAAGTGGGTGGGTGATTAATGAATGACAAATAGGTGTAATAGAGTTGAACAATTTTTACCAAATATAGTTATGTGTCACTTTTTTTGATATTTCCTAATAAGGAATATGTGTCACTTATTAAAAAAAACGGTAGAATTATACTTCAGTGCTTAATTAATTCACCCAGAACCAATTTAAGTCTAACATAACTAATATGTGCAAGCGTTTAACTAATTCTAGTGTTGGTTTGATGCATGTGCATGATGTCAGCATGTCATCAACGATCTCACGTTAGTATCTCCAAAAACAAATCCTTGTCGTTAATAGGAATAGATCGTACTAAAATCAACAAGTAAGAGATCTGGTCTTTAAGATTGAAAAAGAATGAAGGATGGCACTGAATCCAAAGAAGACCAAAGATCTTAAAGAGTATTTAGAACCATATATTTCCAGATTTGTAAAATATTATAGTATCCGAAGTAGTAAAACGAAAATTTTACAACATATTTTTATTTATTTATTGACCACAAGTCCAGAGCAGTTGTAAGACTTGTAACTAGATCTGCCGGTGACCATGTTGGAGATCCTCTTCTTCCACTAAAATGAAATGCCTACTAGTATTTGAGATGGAAAGAATCACATGCAAAAACTTCGGGTCCGCCAACGCATTAAAAATTGCATATGTTGTTTGAATTTTACTTTCACTGTTCCATTTGTTTTTACAGTTAACTCATGAGCATATTTTTTTTTTCTCGTAAAATATGTGTAAACATATTATACATCTCAAGTACTAATATTTTATTCTAGCACAGACTATAAGCAGCTAAGAACCCGAAACATTAAGCAATAAATAACAATAATAATATCAATTGAAGCATGATGTTGTATATATTGTTTTAAAAAACAACATAAATCTAATAATAATAATAATAATAATAATAATAATAAATAATAATAATAATATATATAATAATAATAATAATAATAATAATAATAATAAATAATAATAATAATAAATAATAATAATAATTAATAATAATAATAATAATAATAATAATAATAATAATAATAATAATAATAATGATAATAATAATAATGATAATAATAATAATAATAATAATAATAATAATAATAATAATAATAATAATAATAATAATAATAATAATAATAATAATAATAATGTCTAAACTAATACTTCTATTGTTTTAAAAAATATATTTGATTCTTATTGTAATCTATTAAAATCCATATATCAAAACCATTTTTTCTCCGATGTGACTGAAACTGTTGATCCTAAAGCAACTGCATTGCAGACGGTAAAAAAAACGAGTAAGAGAACTAATAAACCACAAGAAAGTAGTATTCTAATGCTAATGATGTGTGGAAATTACATGTGATTTCTTATATTAGGCACTAGTCAAACATACAAGAAAACTTCACATAAATTTGAAGAATATAGTAAGTAACAGCAGAAATGTCAATTGAAAATAGTGTGGCCTAAAACTACGGTTAGCTTTGCCATAGAAAGACTCGTTATTGTACTTCATCAAACAATTAGCATGGACAAGAACTCCACCTGATGAACCACTGCAACAATCTGGAATATAAGAATACAATTCCCCTAAGCATTTACCGCAATTTACCGGAGATATATCAGGCCTGCATTGAACCAATGTATAGATTTTCTCATGAGATCCCGTTACCTCAACCGTCCTAGTCGCGAAATTAGCCTTAGTCCAATTGCCATAACCGGCTTCCTTAACGATACCCTGCATCGAATTCGACAACGTCTCGTTGTACTGCTCGTAGTTAGTCATATTCTTCCCAATTGCTTGATAGGTGAACACAAGACCCTCTTCATACACCTTAAATTTCGACCTGTCTGCATATTGTACCATACACCTAATCAAACCACCGAATCCAATACATTCCGAATTGTCATCCTCCTGATCCATCATAAATTTCGTCAAGTTCACTAAACAATTGTGACATTGCTTAGCACTTAGATCGCCTCGACAAAGATACGAACCATAAGCCCTATCGGAAACTCTACCGACCGAAGTATTGAAGAAACTCAACGTTGGATGCCAAGAAGAGGACTCTGCCACAAGGAGAAATAGAAGTGAATAAACATTGTCTTGAAAATCGAGACTTGTAGAATTGTTTGTACTACTCGTGTTTCCATAACAAACTCTTGTAAGACCGCCAAACTCTTCGTCATCACTAAGCGTCGAACCGACATTTGAAAATATAATAGTAAGGAAGAGGAGAGATATTCTCCATGGCATAGTTGCTAAGCTTGAATTTAGGCTTGCAAACCTGTAGAGTATAGTTTTGAGGTAGAAAGTCAACTCTTATGAAAAGAAGGATTTTGTAGGATATGGAGATTTCGAGGATACATACTATCTGGGAAAGATTGACTTGCATGTGCTTAGTTGCAATTTGAAATTTTATATATACTATCCAATAATGATTCCCTGAATGTATGGGAAGGGATCTTCTAGCGTGATTAGTTGCTGGCTTTGCAATTATTGAAATTGTCGATCAGGCATAGGACTGGCAAAGTGCCAATGAATGCTAATCCCATGAATGACTCCTTATTACGCTTTATCATTCAAGAGCTCATGAATGCTTCTTAGATAAACAATTAGTTGTTGACCCAGGCTATGCCGCCAGATTGAAAATCTTAAATGAAACACTTGAGAAAAGTGGAAAAAAAGAGTTGAAGGGTTTGGATTGTGCTTAGATTACAATCTTCTAGTTCCGACTAAATTTTCTACATAGTAAATCATATTATGAATTATTCATCAACATAATCCCTGAATATATATATATATATATATATATATATATATATATGTATATATGTTAAATTAGATAGAGAGGAAAATATATGATTTGTTATTATTGCTTGTTGCATATCATAAAGATTACAACCCTTTATATAGAGAAACATAACATAAATTTAACCTAACACAACTTAACCTAATGGGCTATGGCCCAATACTCCTAACACCCCCCCCCCCCGCAATCGTAACGGCAGTAACACAAACGTTACGATTAGACAAATAACAATAAAAAAAAAAAAGACCAATAGAAATAAAACCAAACTCAAATTCTTCAATTCTTCAATCCTTCAATTCGTCAAATCTTCAATTCTTCAATGAACCATCCTCGTCTCAAGGTACAAGGAGAACCCATAAACCGTGTCTCACGACACACGGAGAGCCAAAACATGTCTCACAATCTGTTTTGAAACAAATCTGAAGTGGAGACCAAAGAACCAATTTTTGTGAAAGTTGTGATGGAATGATCACCATGACAGAAACAAAAGAACAAATTTTCGATGGAATGAACGTCATCGATATTTTTAAAAAGAAACCGATCTGTTTTGAAACAGATTTGAAATTAAGATTAAATGAAACAATACCACCAAAGTGGTGCTTTTTTTTTTCAGATTCATTTGGAAGAGATGAATAAAATGAAGTAAGAAGAACACACCCTTTCTAAACTCCTAATCCCCGTCAAAAAAAAATCAAAATCAAAGCGATGTGTTATACTATAAACCTTTCATCTTTACACTTTCGCACAAATCCATTGACAAGAGTTGATAATCAAAAACTTCTCCCCGACCTTTTTGAATCATCAAGGATTATTATACAATAGCAAAATACCTCTCTGTCAAAACCTAAACTGTTTTTTTTTTTTTGAGAATTTAATTATGCCAGAAAATCAACCAGAATGTAGCTTCCTCAACGTACCAACACCATCGAAACCGCCTCAATTTGACGTACAAACCTTGGTTCGAGGACAGAAGCACCAAAAAAAAAAAAAAAATAGCACAGCAGAGTTTAGCCTGCCGGTGGGGTTAATTAATCAGCCACCACCCACCGGCGGGAGAAAGAAGAAGAAAAAATTTGAGAACCCTAGATCTTAGGCTCCGATACCATGTTAAATTAGAGAGAGAGGAAAATATATGATTTGTTATTATTGCTTGTTGCATATCATAAAGATTACAACCCTTTATATAGAGAAACATAACATAAATTTAACCTAACACAACTTAACCTAATGGGCTATGGCCCAATACTCCTAACACCCCCCCCCCCCGTGATCTATTCCTGGGGCCACAACCATCAGCTTAAGCTTTTGGTTGAGTTGGTCTTTTCACATGGTATCAAGAGTCAGTGTGACATAAAGGTCACGGGTTCGAATCTCATCACCCCCTCATTGCTAAGTGGAATATTTAGCGCCAAGTATGAGGGAGACTTGTGCTGCATCCACACTTCAAGCCCAAAGGGCTCTTGCGTGAGGGGGCGTGATAGAGTATAGATCTATTCCTGGGGCCTCAACCATCAGCTTAAGCTTTTGGTTGAGTTGGTCCTTTGACAATATATATATAGAGGAGGGCTCTTGTGAGAACACCTCCTCTATGTGAGAACACTTTTTTATGTGAGAACAAATTTGGACCTTTAGTTGTAATCTAATCTAACTATTCTAAATACACTTATGAGTAATGGCATTTTTGTAATTAGGTTTACCCTTACTCCCCTTCTTCCCCACAAATGTTCACGTCTATGGCATCATTATTTTTATTTTTTTCTCTAGGTTTTGCACAACTTTCTCTCTCCTCTATGGCGTGATTCATGGAGTTATTTTTCAAAGTTTTAGTTCGATTTTTTGCGGATTCCACACAATTCTTTCCATGATTCAAGAGGTTTTATTCGAAATTATTACTTTGATATTCTTGACTTGCAGATTTTTGTTCGAATTTTTTTTTGATTTCAATGCAGATTTTTGTTCGATTTTGTTCGATTTCAATGGCGTCATTCATCTTAAGTGCAAATTGTTGTTTCAATTTTGTTTTCTTACTATATGATTTATCTTTTTTACCAACTTAAATGAATTTACGAAAGTAGAAAACTTTCCTACTTCATCAACCAAAAAAACAAAAAATATTATAGTGGTATTGATTGAAATTTTGGTATTCCACATTATATCGTTTCAATTATAGTCACGTTATCACCACACATGATCAACGTATGCAAAATGTATATCATGTTCTAAATTAATGTATATCATGTTCCAAAATACTGAGCAACATGTTCTAAATTAATATGTATATCATGTTCTAAAATACTGAGCAACATGTTCTAAAATGGATACATCATGTTCTAAAACGACGTAGATCATGTTCTAAAACGACGTAGATCATGTTCTCAAACATTGTACATCATATTCTAAAACGTTGTATCATGTTCTAAAACGATGTACATCATATTCTAAAACAATGTACATCATGTTCTGAACTTCCTTTATTCTCACATATGATATATCTTCTCACTCAAAATATTTCATAACATAATTAAAATGAACTGAAACATGTTTGAAGTAATTCAGAACATGTTTGAAAAGTTTTTGAACACAATTAAAATAATTTGGAACATGTTTGAAATAATAAATAACATGTTTGAATAAATTTAGAACACACTTGCAATATTTCAGAACATCATTGAAATAATTGAGAACATGTTTGAATAAATTTAGAACATAAGTTTGATATTTTAGAACATGTATATATGTATATGTATTGAGTATACTCTCATGTTCTAAAAAAATTTGTTTGTGTTCTAAATTTTAAAGTGTTCTCGAATAAGTACTATGTGTTCTCACATAAGAGGGTATTCTCACTAGATCCTAACCCTATATATATATATATATATATTATATTATATATTATAATAATATATATATATATATATATTATATATATATATATATATATATATATATATATATTGTGATTTGTCGGAGTATTTGGTAAAAAAACCTATTTTTATTTTACCCCTTCTTTGATAAATCTTTATTTCATTTTGAAACTACCTTTTTCCACTTATTTAACTGACATATAATTTGTCACCAGTATGCCTCCCCTTTTCTCTTTCTCTCTCTGAAACCCTAGCCTCCCCTTCTCCTTCTTCATCAGTTAGGGACTGCCATGGATGTTTTCATCCATGGTATCCATAGTACGCCCCCTTTTCCCTTTTATTTTCAATTTTTAGTTTATTTTCTTGTTTGGTTGAATAAATTAGTATCTCTTTATGAGATTTCTTCAAACCCTATTATGGGGTTTTTAGTCTCTGTTGTGGAGATCTCCTTCTCCCCTATGGGAGTTGTGAGTAGGCTTTTTTTGTTTTTAGGTATGGGAAATTGTTTTCATTGGTTGAAGTTTGAGGCTCAACATGAAGGTATTGGAATCTCGGATGTGGTAAACATGGCTCGATCAAGAATAATATACTATGTCAGAATTATAGACTTCCTCATCAATAGTTGTTTGATTCAGCAAATACAAGGGGCCTGCGCTGTATTGCTCGATCTGGTTCATTTTAGTTTCTTAGAAGATGAATTTGATTTAACCTTGTTTAATTGTATCTTGTTTTTATTTAATATCTATTGTAGATGTCGTTTGGCCTTCAATTAATGAAATTTCTCTTTCAAAAAAAAAAACTGACATATAATTAATATATTCTCTTATAAGTTATAACAATATTGTCTATATCCTATTTAAATAGAAAAGTGTCCACTTACACGCTCTTTCTTCTCATTTGGTAGACTTATCAAAACCGACCTGAGTCGAGATCCCAAATTCACCTAAGATCTAGAATGATCCGAATCCAACACCAATCAGACAGACATGAACATCATTCGAACCAATACTACTTGATTCGTATCAACCATCAATTAAGCCTTTTCAAATTTCTTACTTAGATAATAGCTTATTAACAATACTTTAGAGAATAATGTCAGGGAATTACTTTATACAAAGTTGAGTGTCGCCATCTAGAATTAGGAAAAAAGATTAACAACATCTTGAATTTTGAAAAACATAAGGTCACCTTCTAGAATTTCTCAAAGCATAATGTTAAAATGATAACAACAGTTTTTCACCATATACCTCTAATTCAGAGAATGTCAATAATGACTAACGACGGTTGATTCCATTAATCATTAATCATAATTTTATTAGTAACCCCAACTAACCCTACATTGATCCATTTTCTCTCTCTTCCTTCTTAATACTCCTCCCCTCTTTTCTCTCTTTCCACCAGGCCTACGGCCACCCTACCCCCGCACCTCTAGCCTCCAGCCACACGTTTTCCTCTTTGACAGCACTTTCTCCTTTAGTCTTCTCATTGCACTAACCACCATAGCCATTGCCACCTTCTCTATCTCTCCCCATATGCTTTCTCCATCAATCCAAGAGGGATAATCAACAACTAAGGACCCACTTCGATCTTCACTTCTTCGTGTTAATCCGTCTTTGGAATTGACACGGGTGGTATGTCATTTTCGTTTAATTTCGCGTCACCAAAGACCAATACGCGCAGGCCCGGTCCTGATCTTTTTGGGGCCCTAGGCAAAATGATAGATTGGGGCCCCTTTAAAAATACAAATTAATAAAACAAAATAAAAAACTTGATAGTAATTCTATGAAATAAATACGTTGTTCAAGCGAATGCAAATTGTCAAATAAATTTATATTAAAAAATTGTTCAAGCAACTCATATGCCATCATCTAATACATGATAGTAGGAATTGGTTGTTCTTCATCAATGTCAATATCAACATTTGGCAAATTAGGCTCATTTAGAACATCAATAGGCTGATTTTGAACATCTATAGGCTCATTAGGAACATTTTCATTATTGATATTTACTCAATCATGTAAATTTTCATTTGGTTGATTTAAATTTTCATGAACTACATTTCTAAGAACAAATCTGTCAATAGCACCTTGCTGTGATTTTATTAACTCTTCAGCAATTTTTCTTTTTTTCCTTTTTTCACTTCCTGATAAATGTTTTTTAGGCAAAATTGTAATTTGTAAATAAAATAAATAAAACACATAAATTAACAATCAATTTGACATAATTGAGAATACTAAAGACAAGAGAAAGGAACAACGACACCTTGAAACCACCGGAAGGCGGCAGCCGCGGCACGGCAGGGCGGCAGTGGGGCAGCAGCACGAACAAGGGCCAAAGCTGCCGCAGGACAGCAAGCAAGTGGTGCCAGACAGTAGGCCGCAACTCGCAAGCGACAGTAGACAGTAGACCGAAGACTACGATGGACGATGGTATCCGAGCTCCGGCAGGCGGAAATCCGGCAACGCACAACCACCGACAGAAGGAATTCGAACTTAAACTCAATCAAATCAGAACTTTAACTCAGCCAAAATTCCCCAAAACCTTACTCATATTCTTAATTTCATAAAATCTTAATAATTTCAACTGATTGAGACTAAATTGTATGAGTATTGCATTATTGAAATCCAATTCTTCTCTATTTAAATTGTAGAAAAAAATTCCCGTTGCCATATTTAAGGAAAATTTAACAGCTAATTTTTGGGGAAAAATGAAAAATTTCAATGAGTTTAATGGAGATTAGAGAAAATTTTGGAAATTAAAAGAAGAATTTAATGGATCTTGGGAAGAGAAAGAGAGAAGGAGTGAAGAAGCAGTAGAATGGAATATGGAACTACGGAAGGAATTTAAAGAGTTTCTTTGTTTCAACTTTCAATGTTGAAGGTTTGATTTTTTTTAGTTTGTTTCAGAAGCAGTATAATTGTACGCGTGATTCACTACTCACTAGGGTCATTAATTAGTATTTTTTTTATTTCTTTTTTTTTTAATTTTTTGGATTGGCCCCCCCCTAGTCTTGGGCCCTTGTCCCTTGCCCCTCCAAACAATACTCAGGGCCGGGCCTGAATACGCGTCAATTCCAACGGCCGAACACAGGAGAGGAAGACGACTGAATGCGGTTGAACAGAATGATTAAGCTCCGCTGAGGGTTCCGGGACAACAGACATAACAAGCAGAATAAAACACAGAGCAAGAGAGTGAATACCCCGATATCATGGATGGTGGTCCAGCCTATTATGAGGTGAAGTAGTAATCGTTTAAGGTCGAAGTTCGCCATCAGAAAGAGTTCCTCTTTGTCGAAAAAGCAATCCTACTTCTTCCTCAAACGACGTCATTTCCCTTTGATTTCCGGTCGCTGACCACCGTAAACGTGGTTCCCTCTTTCACTCCCTCCTCAAAATGCGTCAATTTTGATCCCCCACCACCCATATCGATTCGCGGAGACGCCGAAGATCGTAACAAGGAGAAGTTTCAACGTGGTCCTCTCAAACGACGTCATTTTCGTTTGATTTCCCGTCACCAAAGACTAAAATGCGTCAATTCCAACATCGTCTCACTTTTACCAACTTTAAGCTCAGGAGTTGTTGAAGTTGTTGTTGGTGCTGCTGGTCGTGGTGGGTCTGATGCTAATTGTTGTGGCGCTGCTGCCCACCACTCTCTTTCTATGGTTTGCGCCATAGAATGATACAGTGATAATGGTAACGAGAGGTGGAAGAGAAAACAAATAGGGGAGAGAAAATATAAAGAGGATGATGACTAGTATTAATAGTGAAATGGATTGGTGCTGATATCTGTGAGCGGTCGTGGGATGTCGGGAGAGGTTTCAGTGGCTATGGTGGACAGATGTAGTGAGAGAGGGAAAGCAGGGAGAAAGTAACTAAATAAAATACTTTGGAAAGAGATATAAATATGAATGATACAGATTAAAAACATAATACATCAGCCTCTTTAACCTGTTTATCAAGTTAACACAAAGGGAAGATTGTTAATGAATAACAGAGTTAACGACCATTAGTAAATCAGGGCATCCTATCTATAGAATCCTCCACCTGTGTCATGGGATTAGGTCTGTAAGCCTGAGAAATTTTGTGGACTGGGTGTGATGGATTGCAATTTATGGAATACTGCTTCCCTGGGGAAGTATACATGGCAAATTGCAAAGAAAGTGAACATCTTATGGATAAGATGGGTCCATAGAGATAGAATTATATAAGGGAAAGTAGACTTTCTTGCATATAATTAATCAAAAGAAAGAAGCCTTATATAAGGCAAAGTACAAACTGTTTCTAAGATAATGAAAAGAAAGTGGGATAGAAAATGGCCCACGTTTAACAATACTGCTAACAATTAGGAAATGAAACTTATGCTAAGAATCCTAAGAATGCCCACTAACTAATAATACTAAATTAAAGGAAAGTCAAACAACTATCTTTGAATCATTACTTCCACTAATTATCCAACATACCCCTTGATTCAAAGTTGCATACTCCCATCTTCATCATGAAAAAATCTTGTTTCTTGAACGCAAGTGACTTGGTTAGAATGTCAGCCATTTGTTGATTTGTAGTACAAAACTTCATTGCAATATCTCCCTGAGCTACTAATTCACGAATGAAATGATGCCGAATATCGATGTGTTTTGTACGACTATGAAAGATAGCATTCTTTGTCAGATTAATTGCTGACATGTTGTCACAATAAATCTCAGTAGCAGTCACTTGATCTTGAAGAAAATCTGCTAACAGTCTTCGTAACCAAATAGCCTGACAAGCTGCTGAAGTAATTGCTGCATACTCAGCTTCCGATGAGGATAAAGCTACTGTACTCTGTTTCTTTGATGACCAAGAGATAGCACCGGATCCAAGAGTGAATACGTACCCGGAGGTGCTTTTTCTGTCATCAAGGGAACCTGCCCAATCACTATCGCAATAGCCGACCAACCTCATGGTCTTCACATTGTTGTACCAAATCCCATAATCAGATGTACCTGCTATGTAGTGCATTATCCTCTTTACTGCTCCAAGATGATGTTTCGTAGGCTTATGCATAAACCTAGAAACCAGTCCAACAGAGTGCGCAATATCAGGTCGAGTGTGAGATAGATAGTTCAAACCACCTACCATGCTTCTGTACAGCCTTGCATTTGCTGCTCCTGTATCATCATTTGTCGACAATTTCTCATTAGGATTCATTGGAGTGTAAGCAGGTGTGCATCCTGTCAACTGAAATTTTTTGAGAAGATCTTCTGCAAACTTTCGTTGGGAGAGAAAAATACCATCAACACCTTGTTTTACTTCTAACCCAAAAAATAGTGTAGTAAACCCATGTCTGTCATCTCAAACTTCCTCAGCATACTAGACTTGAATTCAGCAATAATAGACTCACAAGACCCCATGTATATCATATCATCTACGTACAAACAAACCACGAGAAAACCAACAGTACCTTGCTTTTTTTAAATAGAGTGTAGGCTCATTTTCACTCCTTTGAAAACCATTCTCCAGAAAGTATGAGTCAATTTTGTGATACCATGCACGCGGGGCTTGTTTAAGGCCATACAATGCCTTTTGTAACCTATAGACTTTGTTCACTTCATCATGAACAACAAAGCCTTCAGGTTGAGCAACATATACCTCCTCCTTCAACTCTCCATTTAGGAAAGCTGATTTAACATCAAACTGAAACACCGGCCAACCAAGTTGAGCAGCTAAGGCAAGAAAGGTTCGTACCGTTTCAAATCGAGCCACTGGAGAGAACGTCTCATCATAGTCAACTCCTTGCTCTTGTGCATATCCCTTAGCCACCAATCGAGCCTTATGCTTTTGTACTCTTCCATCAGCATGATACTTAGTACGGAACACCCATTTCAAGCCAATGGCATTTTTTCCTTCCGGAAGATCAACTAACTCCCATGTGTTGTTCTTCTGTATGCATTTCATTTCTTCTGCCATAGCATCCTGCCATACTTGTTCTTGAGCAGCATCGTCATAATAAATAGGATCTGAGACTGAGAGAGCAAAGTCACATGTTTCATAAATCTCTCTTAGTGAACGGAACCTCTGCTGAGATTCTGGTGTACTTTCTGGTGACGAAATGTGTTGCTGCCAGGTTGTGGGCTTGCAAACGAAGTAGTATTGTTGTCTTGTGAGTTGCAACTACTTTCTTGTGATGTATGGGTTGCTGCATTAGGGACTGCATCAGGGACTACACCAGAGACTTCTCCATCATCAATAAAAGGAATCATCTGTCCTGTATTATCAGAACTCTAAGACCAGCTAGCAGACTCATTAAATAACACATCTCGACTTATAATGATCTTGCCACTTATTGGATTATACAACCTATAAGCTTTGGATTTCAAACTATAACCAAGAAAAACACATTTTTCTGATTTATTTTCAAGTTTATGACGAGATGATTTTACCAAAGCATAGGCTATACAACCAAAAACTTTTAAGTGGCTTACCAGAGGCTTCACATTATGCCATGCTTCATATGGAGTCTGATTCATGACTGCTTTTGTGGGAGAGATGTTGCGAAGATACACGGACGTAGCTACTGCTTCTGCCCAGAACTGATTTGGAAGTCCTCTTGCCTTCAACATGCTTCTGGCCATTTCTACAATGGTTCGGTTCTTCCGTTCAGCAATGCCATTTTGCTCTGGGGTGTAGGGTGCAGTAAGTTGCTTGTAGATTCCAAGCTCTTCACAAAATGCATCAAAATCATTTGAGCAAAATTCACCTCCATTGTCTGTGCGCAACTTCTTTATGAAACAACCTGATTGTTTCTCAACAAAGGCTTTGAACTTTTTAAACATATCAAGTGCTTCAGACTTGAGTGTCAAAAAGTAAACCCAACTCATCCTTGTATAATCATCAGTGAACAATAGAAAATAACGACTACCATTCAATGACTCCGTTCTCATCGCCCACACAAGTCTGCATGAACTAACTCAAGACATTCAGTTGCTCTTCGGGACTTCCCAACGGGAAAAGGCTTTTTACCGTGTTTCCCTAAGACACACCCTTCACAGAACTCAAGTTTATTGATGTGTGTGCCTAAAACCATCTCTTTTGACTCAATAATTTCAACCCATTAAGGTGTAAGTGACCATAACGCAAATGCCATAGGTCAGAGTCACTACCACCTTTAACAATAAGAGCCTTGTCTTCTACAATGGATACATCAAGTGGGAACATTCTGTTTTTGGTCATACTAACACTAACAAGATTAAGACCCGATTTCTTATCTCTAATAACACACTGACCAGCATCAAACACAACTACCAATCCATCATTCATCAATTGTCCCACACTTAGCAAATTGTGAGCTAAACTAGGTACAAAGAAAACATCATGCAATAATTTCTTTTTACCAGTGCTAGAACAGATAGCAATTGTACCTTTCCCATCGACTTGAACATTTTGTTATCACCAAGTCGAACTTCGGATTTTTTGGAGACGTCCAAAGTCTCAAACAGGGAGCGAGAATTGGACATGTGGTTCGAGCATCCACTGTCAATGAACCATAAATTCTGATCACTGGTGTGATCGGGATAATGTGCCATGAACAACATCTCTGAGGTATCATCAGTCTCGACCAAATTGGCTTTAGTGCTTTCATCTTTCGCTTTGACCAACATTCTGCTTCTTTGTGGCCAAATTTTTTGCAATAATGACACTGAATGGAGCTTTTCTGGTTAAGTGGCTTGCTCCTGTGATCGACCGCGACCGCGACCTCGACCACCAGTACGACCACCGCGTCCTCTGCCACGATAGCCACCTCGGCTATTTCCTCTACTAGAGGCTTCCTCTTTCACCTGGAATGCCTTTTCTTCAGTAACTCCTTGCGTAACTCCTTGTTTTCTGTTCATCGCTCTTCATGATTTTGTAACGAGCTCATCAATTCAGCAAAGGAATAAGTAGAGAGATCATGGGATTCCTCAATTGCAGGAACAATAAGGTCAAATCGAGTATTAAGAGTTCTCAATATCTTTTTAACCACAGTTTGATCAGTGATTGTCTCTCCATAAGATCTCATTCTATTGACAATAGAACTAGCCCTAGATAGATAGTCTTGCACAGTTTCTTTGGTATCCATACTCAAAGTTTCAAAATCAGAACGAAGAGATTGGAGTTTTACTTCAATTACCTTCGTCGAGCCCTGAAATTCAGTTTTCAGAGTTTGCCAAGCCATCTTAGACGTGGTTGCAGAGGCAATCCGAGAAAAGGAGAGTCACTGACTGATTGTTGAAGAAAAAATAAGGCTTTGGCATCCTTTTTCTTATTTTCCTTCAATTTTGATGCATCTTTGTCTTTATCATCATACCCATCTTCAATGAATTCCCATAGCTCCTGAGATTGGAAGAGGGTCTTCATTTTAATAGACCAAAACTCATACTTATCCCATCAAAAATGGGAATTAATGGTTGAGAAGTGGTGATATTCCATTAGCCATGGATTCACACAGAAAAAGAGGATTTTTGAAGATGGTAGAAGCTCTCACTGTGTTTCACTCAAGAAGAAGAAAGAAACAAGGCTGCGCTGCTCTTGTTTCACGAACCCACTGGACTTTTCTCTCTTTTTTTTTTGTTTTTTTTTTTTTTTTGCTTAAAAAAAGATCTAACCTGGATATTTTTATTAATTGAAAGAGAAACTAAAGCTGCAGTGCTGTAGTGTCGTGGCACTCTCTCAAAAAATAAAAAAGCTGCTGATACCAAGATAGAATTATATAAGGGAAAGTAGACTTTCTTGCATATAATTAATCAAAAGAAAGAAGCCTTATATAAGGCAAAGTACAAACTGTTTCTAAGATAATGAAAAGAAAGTGGGATAGAAAATGGCCCACGTTTAACAATACTGCTAACAATTAGGAAATGAAACTTATGCTAAGAATCCTAAGAATGCCCACTAACTAATAATACTAAATTAAAGGAAAGTCAAACAACTATCTTTGAATCATTACTTCCACTAATTATCCAACACATAGTGTCTATATTAAGGACACAACTTGGTGTATATTAAGGACACAACTTGGTGGGAATATGAAGCTCCAAGCTCTACTAGCTGGGCTTGGAAGATGATTTGTTGAGTGAAAAACAAATTCAAATCTGCCTACCATAACAATGCTTGGCTTGATGGTATTAAAATGTATTCCATTAAAGAAGGGTACAAGTGGCTCAGAGGTAACATGAAGGGTGTTAGGTGGCATTATTGGGTCAGGAACTCATTTAATATCCCTAAGCATTCTTTTATTTCTTGGCTTACTGCTTTTGATAAACTTAGAACAAGAGAAAGACTTAGTATGGCAGGGATAATTTGCTCTTAATATGTTGGCTGTCTTCTGTGCACTCAAGGTAGTGACTCATTGTAGTGCTCAGGAAAGTCTTTATGTGCATTGGGGGAAATGGGGTAGGAAATTTAGTAATCAATGTCAACAACAGGTGGCTTATGCGTGCTTGGCAGCCACGGTTTGTGGAATGATGCTATGTTGAGACCTTGTATGGTGAGTAAGCAGATTCAGATTGATATTTGTATAAGGGGTAAGAAAAACTTTGTACTAGATGGAGAGATAAAGAGAGACATGTTTGCTGCTCTTATGGCTCAAGTGTTTTAAGCTTTTGTGCCTTTGTTTTCTGGTGCTTGTGGGTTTGTATCTGTGTGTTGTTGGGTTGTCTTTTTTTGTTGTTTTGTTGTTGGTGGTTGTAAGTTGTTGATAAGGTGTAATTCTTGTTGGTTCTTTCATACTATTTGGTAATATAATTACTTACATATTTACCCATAAAAAGGGCATCTTGTGATTTTTTATTCAAAATTGAGCGGTATATGATGAATTATGAAACTTAGAAGGATATATGGTGCAAAAAAAATTATCATAGATATATGATGAAAACCTATCGTAAAAATGATAACGATGACAATAATAAAATAATAATAATAAAAAAACAACAAAAATAATAATAATAATAATAATAATAATAATAATAATAATAATAATAATAATAATAATAACAATAACAATAAAAATATATAATAACAATTATAATTATAACAACAATAATAATATCAATAGCAATAATAATAATAATTATAATAATAATAGTAATAATAATAATAATAATAATAATAATAATAATAATAATAATAATAATAATAATAATAGTAACAATAATAATAATAACAAAAATTAACAATAATAACAATAATAATGATAATAATGATAATAACAATAATAATAGTAGTAGTAGTAATATAATAGTAATAATAATAAATAATAATAATAATAATAATAATAATAATAATAATAATAACAATAATGATAACAATAACAATAACAATAATAATAATAATAATGATCTTAATCTTAATAATAAATACATAAAACAGGAACTTTTCGAGAGCATAGAGAGCTCCTCAAGATTTCGAGGTCACAGAGCACGCCACATAGGATTGTCATGTCATTAATTCTTCTTTTCATCTTTCAAAAAAATAGAGTTTTACATACATGTAAATACGTATAAGTAGCTTTCGATAAGGGAATATTAGAATTTGGTTTTGAATAAAAAACCTTAACTACTATATTATATAAATTGTATATAACTTTTGCTACTTAATTCAAAATTTTATAATTTTTGCACTATTGTAGAGCACTCAAAGTATGCTTCAAACGAAGATCAATTTACAATTTAGTTTTACAGCTTATTAAAAAATATTATTTTCAAAATATTAGTGTAGCAGACCTGTTTTTCAAAAACTTTACTAAAATGATAATTATATTCCTTAAGTTAATTATGCATTTAATTTTAATATTTTAATTTGATTTAGAATATGATTTTTATTTGGGTGTTGTAGTATATTTATTAATTAAATCTTATGGAGTTATTATTATTATAAATTTTTGGTTTTAGTTTTCTAAATATTTATTGAGTAGTATTTACCCAAAATAAGAAAAAATCGAATTGTTGCGTTTTATTAATTTGGGTCGGTTCATATTCCATTGTTAGCCTTGTCAGTTTAGTGAGAAACAAAAACCACCCCTTAGCTTTTTCTTTCTCCTTCTAGAGTCTTTTAATCCCCAACTCATCACTCTATCTCGTGAAAACCCAAACCAAAACCCCGTGAAACCCAAAACTCCAATCAATCCTCTCTCTCTCCCGCGCATCTTCCCTGTTTCAGTTCGTTGGAATTCCCCTTCCCCCTTGCTGCTCGTCGGAGCTTTCTCTTCCCTAGTCCGTGCTGCAGTGGTTCGCGGTTTCTCTCTCTTCGTTCACCTTGCTGCTGGTTGTTTTATTCTCCCTCCTCCCTTTCGTATTGTTGTTTTCGGCGCTGCTGTGGGGTGGTGTTGCGCCACCACCGCGCACCGCCACTGCTACTGCTAGCCTTCCTTCTCTCTTTTCGTTTTGTTGTGTTGCTGCGCTGCCACCATCGTGGCGTTGGACTTGCCACGCGAGCTGGTCGAGTTTCTCCCTTGACGGTACTAACCCTTTCACTCTCTTCCTTGAATTGAGATTATCCTATTTACAGTTGGTATATGATTAGTGTATTATGTATGGATTAATGGTTGATTTGTGATATTGTTAGATGTTTGTAATTGTTGGTAAAAACCCAAATTGATGTCACCCTTTGGGTAACGAGATAATCTTGATTGATAGTTTGTTAGCTTTGAAATTTAATTCAAGTTATGAGTAATTGATTCGGTTTAATGAATTGTCAAATCAATGTGATTATTGGTTGATTTGTTGAGATTTTCATCTAGATTAGTAGGATGATTTACATTAAGAGTAATAAGAAATGATCAATGATATTGCTTGGATTGGTTTATTTGATTAGTTAATTATTGAGAAAGGACAATTGATATTAGTTAATATTATTAGAGTGGAAGTGATGAGTCATATTAATATAGGTATTTCATGATGCATTTAGGTTGCATTTTAGGATCATTTAGTTGCATTCTTAGCCAATAATTGCATATAGTTACTTAAGTTGAGAAGATATCACTCTTATGTGTGTTTTCGGTGTTTTTGATAGTTTTCAGGTATTGAGAACACAATTGGAGTATCATTGGACAAGCTTAAGTATGAGAAGCATCTAGGAAGGAGCTAAGTCAAATGAGGAGTCCAAAGGGCATCTTCGAGTTGGATTGCAACCCAAACATAGCGGAAACATATTAAAAGAAGTATGTAAATTGAGTTATGTGCACTATTTTGATCATAAATCACTATCCAGAGATCGGAATTTAGTGATTCCAGTGGTGTTGGAAACTAGACTTGAAGAGCTTTCCAACGGCATATTACACGCCCCGATACGACTTCTAGTTTGCGAGATATGGTCTTTACAAGTTGACGCTGTTTTGCAGGCCGAAAACCCGCGGCCGCGCGGGTTATTCCGTGTTTCCTAGTCGAATAAGGCTTTATCTTTTGACGAATTAGACTCTATTTCTCTAGTTGTTTTAGGAAATAGAAAGGTAAAAAGACTCAAGGGAATATTATTATTTCCTATCTTATTTTCTATTTTGTTTTTTCCATCATTAATTCATTGGAGATTAGAACTCTTTTTCTCTCAATTAGTCAAACCCTAGTTTTGCTTTTTCCCCAATTTACATTGAATTTTCAATAGAAGCTTTGATTTTTTGCAAGATTGGTTCTACAATTGGTATTATTTCTTTTCTCTTCTTATTCCTATTAAATCCTTTATTATTAATTCATGTTTGCTTATTTAATTATGAATATGTTTTCCCCAATTATGATTGAGTAGTCTATTTCTAGGGTTTAGGGGGATCCATGATCAATTAGGAAGGGATGTTTATTAAAGTTTTGATTTTTATTGATGCATGTTGATTCCTATTGGATGTGTTTATGTCTATTCAATCCAATTTGGCCAGATTTGATTGTTATAGTGTTGCAATATTAGGTTATGCGCCGAGAGGTATAAACTTGATATTAAGGCTATTCACTAGGTAGAGTTGGTATTAATAAATTGAGAGAGCCTGTTAATACCGTTCTATGGTTGATTTAGACTTGAGAGAGCGAATCAACCTATTTAACTGCATTATTAGTTGTTGATTTTTGTGTTTCATCCCGAAATATTGATCATTGGTGACCTAGGCCCTAGACTTTTTATTATTGATACTTGATATAGTTATAGTCTAGTTTAGTATAATTACTCACAAACACTCGTTCCTATACTCTAGATTTGACTGACAATTAGGAAAAGAACACTGTTTCTCTGTGGATTCGACACTAATTCCCTAACTACTATTTGTTAGAGGACTTTAGGATTACTTTTGATAAGGTGATACGACTTTAGCCTGTCAGGAAGCATGGATTGAGTTAGTTTTATATAAGAAAGTTAGATGAAAAATACTTGAATTAGTTAACAAGTAAAGAATTGAAAGGGTATGAGTTAGTTAGAGGTGATTTATCTTTCTTGATTCTAATATTCAAAGGAAGAAGTTAAACCTTAAATCGTATTCATGATATCAACTAGAGTAGTGGTTTGGGTTCGTTGTTACTTATAAGCAATGAGTATTGCAGTCAATAAGTTAAGTTATACAAGTATATGTTGAATAGTTAAGAACTGTTTACCTAAACTTTAAAAATGGATCGATTGTGTCAGTTTAGTTAACTAAAGAAAAGAAAAAGGATTAGTTAAGTGTTGATAATATCAAGATTGTTAGAAGTAAACTGTATTGCAAGGCCCATCTACTAATATAACCGAGTTAATGTGATGAGGGAATACTCTATAAACGACTTACTATAGTAAACTTAGAACACTATTTAGAGTTCCTACAAAGGGATTAAGATGTTTATTTCTTTTAATAATAGTTACTTAATAAAGCTAGTAGTTCAGTAAAAAGTAAACTATTCATATGTTGGTTATAAAGTAAGATATTACTCATTTCTTCATTAATTATTAAGAGTTGAGTTAATCAAAGTTAACTGAAAGATATTCAATTTTATTGAATTTTAAGTAAATGATGTGATTTTGTTGGAGTTGGGAATAGTTCTAAAATAATTTACCAATTTTAATGGAATGGAGAGTATTGAAGTTAGCTTACCTAGTAATGTTTCAAGGATGCGTTTTATAAAGAATTTCCGTTTAATAACTATAGATGGAGTAAAGTAATAAAGTCGGATTATCAAATTAGTATCTACTAGTTTATATTAGTACTTGAGTTCAACTACATAGTAAATATAAGTTGTGAAATACCTTAAAGAGGCCTCGAATATATGTTTGAGTAGTACTCTTAAGGACATGAGTTGGACTTGGCTTATGTCATTATGATTACACTATTGTGAGTGGATTCATCGTTGATTTTGTAATTAGAATTCAGCTAATAGTAACTACTTCATATCAATATTGTCTTAAGAACCTCAAGTTGGGATGTATAAGTTAACTCTCCTTAGTTAATTCTAAGCGAGAGACTTATTGTAATTGTTGATGGTGCTTGATGACAATTGTTATCATTATTGAGTTAAATGTCGATTAATAACCATGAGATATAAAAGAGTATAAAATAAGTATAAACGAGAACATGAGCTATGTGCTTGTGAATAGTAACTCTCGTGTATAAATTATTGTGGTTTATAAGTTCCATAATTAAAACTGAGTTAAACCTAGTTGCATATTTACGTTGAACCTGAAATTCGTAACAAAGCACGATGTCATGTGATTATAGTTTCCTAGAGTGAAGTCTTCTAGTATGATTGGTTATGCAACAATTGTCTTTAATTACTAAAGCCATCGGATGAGTTCCAAAAATGACATGATTGAGTTATGAACAAAAATGGAAGGAATCTAAAAGGGGAAAGTAGCCTCGTCCGAGTCGACAGATGAGGTGACACGAACAGTGCCCCATGGACTGTGAACCTTGGGGGCCCCACAGGAAAACCTGCCCATTACTCTGTGGGGCGAAAATCGGGCGTTACATCAGGTTCTGGAAACCTTTGGATGGCTGATGAAATCAGCGAAAAAACGTACTCCGGACTAGGCGCGGTTATTGGCCAAAAGTAAAGCGAATGGTTGGGTGATGACCCCCACTGTTGGAGTGTAAGCTTTGTCTCCTCCGTCGCGTTCTCTTTCCCCCTGGTTAAAAGAAAGTTATATCGATATTGAATTCCCGGAAAGGAATTTTATCTTGGTAACTTGTTTAGATATTGAATTCCCGATAAGGAATCATATCAGGTAAGTAATGAATGTTTATTCAGTATATGAATATGAATATCAATATTAGTTTCCTGATAAGGAGGCATATCATGGTAACTGATACTAATGTTGGATTCCCTATAAGGAATCGTATCTTGTTATGTGGATTTCCAATAAGGAATCGTTATAGTGAAAGTTGTTATGATATTTATTGGCTGATAAGAGGTTGTTTATAAAATAAAAGAAAGTGATTATATTGATAGAGTATAAAAGCATAAGTTTGGATTCGAATAAGAAATCAATTAAGGGAAGTAAAGTATATTGCTTATATTAAAGTTTGTGACCTCAAATTCCTATTATGGAATCGTTGTAAGTTGAAAGGTCGACTAAATGGGAATATAAAAAGATGTCAGTGTTTAGAGTCAACTTATTGTGTTTGTTATCATGTGATTGATGATGTATTATGAAACGTGGGAACTGGAAATATAATATGTATGTTCAACAAGAATATTGCTACTAAGCATGCTATGATTGGTATGATTGTTGAACTCATGTTGATTGCGTGAGAGTCGTTTTCAAGTAAAAACCACCAAAGCATGTGTTACTCTTGTTTACGGGTTAATACTCAGCTTTGCTAATGTGTGTATGTTGTTTTGTCATTTCTGTGGCTTGTCACTTGGTGGATGGCGGTATATTAAATGTTTCAAGTTGAAGTCGTGAGTTAATCTTCTGCAAGTTGAAGCTGATACGATATGGTGTAGTATTATAATTGTTGTTATTGAAGTGAAGACGCTCCACTTGTAATGGTTAATTGTTTATTTTCTAGATATTTTTCCCTATTTAAGAATCGTTAGCTAGTGCTCCTGATTCTCTGTTGGTTGTTGCTCCGCGAAAACATTGAGGTTGTTGAACTTGGAGTATTTTATTTATTGATATTGCAATCATGTTTAAGATTATTTGTCGATTTAGCGTTGTCCTATTTTCAAAGGAAACTCAGCCGGATTTTCTGTAGAAATGTATGAGAATAAAGTTTGAGAATCAGAGCGTTGTTGTAGCAACTAATCAATTCGAATAGAATTGGGAACTGAGTCCCACACTCTTCGATGTAGTTCGGTGAGTGTGATGGTAATAGTCCAAGTTATCTCGACTAGAGTCTCTTCCGCTGTGCTTAATCCCTTGCAAGGTGGTCGAGGAAATTAGCGCTGTTAGAAGTGGTATTAGAGCTTGATTGTTTTTGGATACGTTGTGATCTTCATATCATAGTGTAAGGGTTGAAAAATAGGTTTAATGAATTAACTAAAGAGTTAGGTATAAATGAATCAAGCCGTATGAGTGTTTTCGCTTACGCGTGTAATATATGAATCCATTTATTTGAATGGGTATCAAGTGTGTGTATATTTGCTAATGCGTATATTATTATCTTGTTATGACTTGATTATTTACACTATTATTTATTTCGAATACGTATTTCGAGAAAACTTATATAATTTGCTAAAGTAAATGAATTTCAAACGAGATCTTTGCAAATGTGATGATTAAAATCCAATGCCAACAAGTTTGCCCCTTTTCCTCTTTGCTCCTTGATATTGCGAGTCAAGTCGAAGTAGAGATTTTCTTTGCTCCTTGACTTTGCGAATCAAGTTGAAGTAAAGAACCAAAGATGATGGTAAAATGGAGGTTGGACGCGTAATGTCTTACGAGTTTGAGATTTTGGTTTTCTATAATATAAGTGTTTACAAGTTTCGGGGACGAAACTTTTGATAAGGGTGATAGTATGTAACAGACTTGGTTTTCTAGAGTGCAGTCTTCTAGTATGATTGGTTATGCAACAATTGTCTATAATTACTAAAGCCATCCTATTAAGTTATCATGATTAAGTTATGAACAAAAATGGAAGGAATCTAAAAGGGTTTGTAGCCTCGTCTGAGTCGACGGATGAGGTGACACGAACAGTGCCCCATGGACTGTGAACCTTGGGGGCCCCACAGGGAAACCTGCCCATTGCTCTGTGAGGCGATAATCGGGCGTTAAATTAGGTAATGTGAAACCATTGGATGGCTAATGAAATCAGCGGAAAAATGTGCTCCGGACAAGCCGCGGTTATTGGCCAAAAGTAAAGCGAATGGTTGGGTGACGACCCCCACTATCGGAGTGTAAGCTTTGTCTCCTCCGCCGCGTTCTCTTTCCCCCTGGTTAAAAGAAAGTTATCTCAAGTTGTGAAAGTTATATCGATATTGAATTCTCGATAAGGAATTGTATCTTGTTAACTTGTTTCGATATTGAATTCCCAATAAGGAATCATATCAAGTAAGTAATGAATGTTTATTCAGTATATGAATATGAATGTGGATATTAGTTTCCTGATAAGGAGGCATATCATGGTAAGTGATAATAATGTTGGATTCCCAATAAGGAATCATATCTTGTTATGTGGATTCCCTGTAAGGAATTGAATCGTTACAGTGAAAGTTGTTATGATATTTATTGGTTGATAAGAGGTTGTTTATAGAATATAAGAAAGTGATTGATAGAGTATGAAAGCATAGGTTTGGATTCGGATAAGAAATCAATTAAAGGAAGTAAAGATATTGCTTATATCAAAGTTGGTGACCTCAAATTCTTATTATGGAATCGTTGTAAGTTGAAAGGTCGACTAAATGGGAATATAAAAACATGTTAGTCTTTAGAGTCACCTGATTGTATTTTGTCATGTGATTGATGATGTATTATGCAACGTGGGAATAGGAAATATAATATGTATCTTCAACAAGAATATTGCTGCTAAGCATGCTATGATTAGTATGATTATTGAACTTATGTTGATTGCGTGAGAGTCGTTTTCAAGTAAAAACCACCAAAGCATGTGTTACTCTTGTTTACGGGTTAATACTCACCTTTGCTGATGTGTATGTTGTTTTGTCATTTCTATGGCCTGTCACTCCGTGGGTGGCAGTATCTTAAATGTTTCAGGTCGAAGCCGTGAGTTGATCTTCTGCAAGTTGAAGCTGATACGAGATGGTGTAGTATTGTAATTGTTGTTATTGAAGTGAGCACGCTCCACTTGTAATGGTTAATTTTTTATTTTCTAGAATATTTTTCCCCATTTAAGAATCGCTAGCTAGTGTTCTTGATTCTCTGTTAGTTGTTGCTCCACGAAAACATTGAGGTTGTTGAACTTCGAGTATTTTATTTATTGATATTGCAAACAGGTTTAAGATTATTTCTCGCTTTAGCATTGTCCTATTTTCAAAGGAAACTCTGCCGGATTTTCTATAGAAATTTATGAGAATAAAGTTTGGGAATTAGAGCGTTGTTGTAATAGTTAATCGATTTGAATAGAATTGGGAATTGAGTCCTAGACTCTACGATGTAGTTCGGTGAGCGTGATGGTAATAGTCCAGGTTATCTCGACTAGAGTCTCTTCCGCTGTGCTTAATCCCTTGCAAGCTGGTCGGGGAAATCCGGGCTGTTACAATTAGTCTTTCTCAACTAAAATGAAATTAGTGTCGAACATAATTCATTAAGAAACTTTCTTGTTACAAGAAAAATAAAATTCTAATGTCGATAAAATTGTATATATTTATTAGAAGATCAAACAAATTAGAGTTAGAAATAATCTTAGAATATTATAGATAGCGTCACCTTAACATGCATACCATATGAATTATTTTAAAAAATAGAGTTCTGAATAGATATAAATACATCCAAGGAGTTTTAGATGAATGAATAGTAGAGTTTAGTTTGGAATAATGCGTAAATTTATTATATTATGTAAATTGAATATAACTTTTGATACATAATTCGGAATTTGGAATACATTATAATTTTTATACCATTGAAAAGTGCTCGGTATGAGCTTTGAAATAAGATCTATTCACAGTATAGTTTTATAACTTATGAGAATATACTCGCTCCGTTTCCTAAAGATCTTCCCACTTACTGTTCCTACAAATACCAAGGAAATCAAGTTGTGTGGGGCATGGTGTGAGTAAAGTAGGAGAGAGAAAAGGGTTAAGATAAATAAACAAATTAAAAGGGGTTAAAGTAGGAGAGAGAAAGAGAGTAAAATTGAATTAATAATGTAATGGTGGACATATGATAGTGACATGAGGGGGTAAATAAGGAAATTTGTTTTGCCAAATAAGGAATAAAGCAAAAGAAGGAAGATCTTTTGGAAACACCGTTAAACCAAAAAAGAGGGGAGATCTTTAGGAAACGGAAGGAGTATTTATTTAGATGAATAATAACATATTATTTTATTTTCTATTTTAGATACTAGAAATCATTATAAGAATTGTGTACTCGTATGTAATTATAACTAATGAGTATTACAAAATCAAACAAAATATGTCTTTTAATATTATATTTTTAAATTTGAGTTATATAAAGATTAAAAAAAAGAGTTCTAGATAGATAAAAGTACATATCTACCTCGTCTTTGATTACTTGCAAAATTTGTGTGGGAACAGGTATGTAGGAGATGAGAAAAAGGGTGTAGTAGGGACTAGAACTTTAGGAAGATGAAAAAAAATAAAGTCTTCTTATTTGGGCATCATGATTACTAAATAAAGAAATATAGTAAGAAACAAGATATCCATTCATAGTAAATGTAGCAAGTAAAAAAAGATGGAGGAAGTATAATTTTCGATGGTGATAAAGTTAAATTTTAGTTTTGACTAGAAAACCTAAAAAGATGGGTTTTTTCACCAGGTACCCCTGTGGTTTTTCAAAATTCATGGGGTACCCCTGGTTTTAAAAAAATGCACAAGGTACCCTTATTGTTTAAGTTAAATGCACCAAATACACTTAATGACTAACGGTATCAAGTTTCCGATAGTCATTAGGGTTAATTAACTCCTCTAACCCTAATTAAGCCCTAATTAAACCCTAATTAACTAACTAAACCATAATTAACTAACTAAACCCTAACTCCATAACTTGAAACCCTAACCACCCAACCCACCCCCACCCCCACCCCCACCCCGGCAGCATACCCCCTCCCCCTCCCCCGGCAACATCTTCCCTCCCCACCCCGGCAACATCTCCCCTCCCCCTCCCCTGACAACATCTCTCCAACCCCACCGCTGGCAGTATCCCCCACCCCTAGCAGCAATTTCGAAAATCATTTTTTTTTCAAAGACTGATTTCGAAAATCAATTTCGAAAATCAATTTCGAAATCATTTTCAAAAATCATTTTCCAAAACATTTTCAAAATCATTTTCGAAAACATTTTCAAAATCATTTTCAAAAACATTATTTTCGAAAGAAAACCATTTTCGAAACCAATTTTCGAAAACCATTTTCGAAACTGTTTTCGAAAACCTTTTGCGAAAAAAATTTTCGAATACCCATTTTGAAATCAATTTCGAAAACCATTTTCGAAATCAGTTTTTGAAAAAAAAAATTAAATGAAGAAGAAGGAGGAGAGAGAAAAAGAAATGAAGAAGAAGGGCTGCGGGGTGGGGGGTAGGCTGCGGGGTTAGGCTGCGGGGTCCGGGCTGCGAGATGAGGAGAGGGTGGTTGTGGGGTAAGGGAGGGGCTGGGGAAGGTAGAAGCCAGAAGGGGGATGTAGTGGGTGGGTGGTAGTTAGGGTTTAGGTTGGGGGTGGGTGTGGAGGTGTTAGAGGGTTAGGCTAATTAAGGTTAATGACTAACGAAAACTTAACGCCATTAGTCATTAAGGGCATTTGGTGCATTTTATTGAAACAATAAGGGTACCTTGTGCATTTTTTAAAAACCAGGGGTACCCCATGAATTTTGAAAAACCACAGGGGTACCTGGTGAAAAAACCGTAAAAAGATTATATATATACAATATAAATTATGTATAATATTACTAGATTCTCTGGAAACATATAACTTTTATACTATCGTACTTGCTTACACCTATAAAAAATTAGATGAATGTCTTATTTATAAAACATATGTTGGATCATATTATGGTGAAAAAGTTATAAGAAGATTATTAGTTTAATGTAAGAAAAAGTACTCCAATGAATTATGCTAAGTATATGGGAATATTAGAAATATGAAGAAAAATTAGATTTTAATTTTAAATAAATTATCTAAAATTTAGTAAGACAGTGGAGTATTATAACTTTTACTAAATACTAACTACAAATACATAATCTCATTGTAATTGAATAAAGTTTGAGATTTGCATTTTAATAATAATCATTAATTAAAAAATTCTTACTTTTACTATTATTATTATTATTATTATTATTATTATTATTATTATTATTATTATTTTATTATTATTATTATTATTATTATTATTATTATTATTATTATTATTATTATTATTATTATTATTATTATTATTATTATTATTATTATTATTATTATTATTATTATTATTATTATTATTATTATTATTATTATTATTATTACTACTCCATTATTATTATTATTATTATTATTATTATTATTATTATTATTATTATTATTATTATTATTATTATTATTATTATTGTTATTACTATTATATTAATTGCACAATTATCTCTAGTAATGATTTGCTTGATAAATTATTTAGAAATTTTTGTTGAAGAAAATCATCTTTATAATACAACAATATAGTCAAAGAAAGTAATTGAACATCAGCAATATTATTTTTGCCAAATTCCGTAATTATTATTTGACTTGAAGTTGGTCCAACGTGTTATTTAATTCATTTGTTGATACCTGAATTTTTACCGTAAGGATAAAAAAAAAATCTAGAATAATAACAAAATTATTACGTTAGACTATCTCTATATCTTTCAATAACATTATTATTAAATTGGTTAAAGTAATTACATCAAAAAAGAATTTGAAATAAAATAAACCCTTATTTTAATGAATCTATCTTAAAGTTTAATAGGAAGCTCAATTTGTTCAAAAGCTAAAGTATGAATGGCAAGTTTAAAAGTTCCTATCAAGTTAGAAGAAAAGAAGCTTGAAGTTTAATGTGTACGTCTCAAAGTCCAAAACAAAACTCATTTAAGCACAAATTCCTATAAAAAAAATATTATTTAACATATTATTAATGCAACCATGTACGTAAGACCGTAGTGTAAAAAATAAACATCTGAAATACTGCTTTTATTCGAGTCATACTAAGCCGAATCTAAACTAAGAGAAGGACATTTATGATCCTCTAAACATCATTATGTGATAGAGCCATTTAATTTTTGTATTTTAATTCATCTTAGTAGCCTAACGAAATTGTATTCTAATTCATCTTAGTCAAACTGGTTCAGAAATCTTCGTTGTTGTGTTTCTTTTTCTTTTCCTATATTTTTCGATTTTGTATCTTGAAAAATGCTCTGCAATTAACTGTTTTCTCATTAGAAATAAAAATTTAACTAATTGTATCTACACATATTATAGATTTTCAATTTTCATATAACAATAAACAAAAGTATGTTTTATTTTTAATTACAAAAGTTGCATAGGTTGGATATAAAGAATCACCTTTTGACTGTGACTTCCTTGCTACTTCTTTTGCTTACTTTTTTCCCACTCTTGATATGGTTCGATTACGCTGTAATCAAAGCAGTATAGCACAACAACAAACTTATGATAACAATAACAAATTACATTACGAACAATGCATGATAAGAAGGGATTACCTTTGAATTGTGTTCCCTTGTTACTCATGTTGGTTTGTTTTCTACTCCTCTTAGTTTAGGATGTTGTCTTTTTGTTTAAGGAAGAATGATGAAATTTTTTGGAGCTTCTAGATCTATGGTTACTTTTGGGAGTTAGGTAGAAGTTAACAGAATATAGTGTGAGTTAATCATGGTGTTTTATTTTTGAAAGATAATGAGCATACTGACTTCGTTGTAGAGTGTTTGGATACTGTACATAATATTGTTCGATTTATTTTTTATGTGTGGTTTTTTTTTAAAAAAAAAATTAAGTAGTTAGTATTTTAATTAGTGTTCTCTGTTTTTTTTTTGTATTTCCAATCTTTTATTTTATTGAATGTAATTTGCTTAATTTGTTATGGGTAAAATAGGGGTTTTTTATATTTTGGTGTCCCACCCCTCTTGACATAGCGTGGGTAGCATGGGAAAACATGTAAAGAATAAATTAATTGTTAATTATCTCTATTGTATATGGGAAGAGGGGTAGGACACCAAAATATAAAAACACCCATTTTACCCTCAAATCTCTCCAAATTATAACATATCCACTAAGAAACAAAAAAAAAAACACACAAAAACTAACTAACTTTTTCAAAAACCAAATAAAAACGATTAAAAAAAGTACAACGTGCACACAAGGTAATGTAACTGCCCAACACAATTCCTAATTACATGGAAAATCTTTAACTGCAACCACATAATTTGAAGTCACTTCTTTAGTTCGTCTTCTTCTCCTTCCTCTTTTCGCATTATCTCCACTTCAATTCATCCTCTTTACAACTCACAAAAACACAAACAAAATATCCAAGATACACAAGTATTATAATAGAGATTGTACCAAGATCATGTAATTAAAGAGCGATAACACAAATGGAAAAAAGCCCATCTGATGCGGTCAAAATCGGCCTTACTGATGCGATTTTGGTCCACATCATGTGGGCTCGCAGCAGCTTCCAATCATTTACTAATCCGGTAAAAAACGACATAAAATGATTTACTGATATAGTTCTTAAGGAAAACCGCATTAGTTAATCACATTAACTGATGCGGTTTTCCTTAAGAACCACATTAATATTCATCTTGGCGCCAATTTTTGGTGAGCTTTGGGAACAAACTGATCCGGTTATGTTAGAGAACCGGATCAGTTTATTATTATTATTATTATTATTATTATTATTATTATATCTTATACAAGTCAAAATGATATTATATATATATATATATATATATATATATATATATATATATATATATATATATATATATATATATATATATATATATATATATGTATATATATATATATATATGTACATATATATATATATATGTACATATATATATATATATGTGTACATATATATATATATATACATATACATATATATACATACATATATATATATATATATATATGTATGTATATATATGTATATGTATATATATATATATATGTACACATATATATATATATGTACATATATATATATATATGTACATATATATATAATATGTATATATATATGTATATGTATATATATGTATATGTATATATATGTATATGTATATATATGTATATGTATATATATATATATATATATATATATATATATATATATATATATATATATATATATATATATAAATTTTGAGAATGTACTACAGATGAAGTTTTTAAATAAGTACTAAAATAAAAATAAACATCATGTAAGTAGCTAGTAACATAATAAGAACAAAGAAGCTCAAAGGCGCGACATCTTCTTCACATGTAAATGCCGGTAATATAAGGTAGCGTGCTAGGAAATCCCGAACCTCGTTTATCTCGGCGGTGGTGAAAGAACTCTCCATTCTCGCCCTTGAGGAATACATTATAAAACAAATATAACGGAACACACATAAGACTTTACTTGACTCTAAAGAGATTAAGCAAATAATATAATGTAAGAATTAAGGAAATCAAGCTTTAAAAGCAAAAATCGACCAAGAATGAAAATCATAATTACCCAAAATGGGTTTCATCGCATGTGAGTTAACTTTAGTTGACTCATTTACTTTAGTATGTCCTTATTAGAACTATATATGACCTTAAAATGAGACTAAGTGCGGGAGGGTAATGAAACTTGAGCTAAGAAGTCAAAAATCGGTCCGAAATGGCCTTCATTACCGAAAATGGGTTTGAAAGCATGAGAAATTATTTTACTTGACTCTAATGGTTAAATGTTTTGTTATTATAGCTATAGATGTTCTAACATGAGACTAAATGCGGGAATTAAGGAAAATGAACATGAAAATCTAATATCGGCCCTAAATGACCTTCATTTACCCAAAATGGGTTTCAAAGCATGATAAATGGTTTTTATTGACTCTAATGGTTATATATGTTGCTATTAGAACTATATATGTCCTAACATGTGGCTAAATGTGGGAAACTATGTAAATTAAACTTCAAAGACCAAAATATGCCTATAAAGACCTTCATTTACCCAAAATGACATTTATCTACCCAAACTGGATTGAGAGCATACGAGTGGACTTTCCTTGACTCTACTAGTTAAATATGTTGTTATTTTAGCTATACATGTTCTAACATGATACTAAATGCGGGAATTAAGAAAAATGAACATGAAAATCTAATATCGGTCCTAAATGACCTTCAATTACCGAAAATGGCTTTCAAAGCATGAAAAACGATTTTTCTTCGCTCTAATGGTTATATATGTTGCTATCAGAACTATATATGTCCTAACATGTAGTTAAATATGGGAACTATGTAAATTCAACTTAAAAGGCCAAAACAGTCCCGAAAAGACCTTCATTTACCCAAAATGACATTTATCCACTTAAAATGGATTGGCAGCATATGAGTAGACTTTGCTTAACTATATTGGTTAAATATGTTGTTATTATAGATATAAATCTTCTAACATGAGACTAAATGCAAGAATTAAGGAAAATGAACATGAAAATCTAATATGGGCCCTAAATGACCTTCATTTACCCAAAATGTGTTTCAAAGCATGAAAAATGATTTTTTTTCTTGACTTTAATGGTTATATATGTTTCTATTAGTACTATATATGTCCTAACATGTGGCTAAATATGGAAAACTAAGTAAATTGAATTTGAAAGGCCAAAATCGCTACGAAAAGGTCAAAATGGGTTGTTATGTATGATATCTTCTCAAGATCCCCGACTTCCTTGCAACTTGAGGTTATATCGAACATGAACCTCAACATATAGTAAGAAACATACATTTTTTTTTTTTTTTTTGTTAAAGAAAGAAGTAGCTAAATAATATGTATTACCTTCATTGTTTTCCACTGAGGAACTTTTCCTGTTCTCTCAACCTTCTTAAAACATTTGTAGTTATAAATTTCATGTGATAAGTGGACAAAGGATGAAATTAGTGAAATGTGCTACGCTAATAGTAAGCATTTTAAGTAACAAACATACCTATTTATGCATGATTAATTAGAGGAGTAAGGATCGTGGTGGATCTTGAGCTGCAGAATCAAACTGATATATTGTGTTGTTTGAAGGACAAATCAAGATAAGGGACCAATGGGCACTAAAATCTCAAAAAACAAGTTTGGAAGCAATCATGCATGTGAGTACTTGGTGGGGCAGCAAGGGGAGGGGGTCTGCAGGGGTGGGGTGTGGCAGGGGAGAAGCAAGAAGGGGAGGTGGCCGTCGTGGAAAAAAAAGAAGCATGGGAGCAAAAAAAAAAGTGGGGGATAAAAAAAAAAAGCGGGGGACCAAAAAAAACTAGGCGAGCCAAAAAAAACCCAAGGGGAGCAATTTGAAAGCAGCGCAATTACTTACAACGACATTGGGTATATTCAAGGTCCCCGGATCTGAATTGGTCATTTTATTGTCTAATTCAAGCATATGCATGGAGCACAACCAATTAGAGACACTGTCAGCTTTGACAGATGCGGCGTTGGAGGTAGACGTTTTCGTTGCAGAAGGGTAAAATTGGTCGTCAATCCACACCTATCTCGCCCTCGCATAAGTGTAGGAACCCATATGATGGTAGTGGTTCGTCCTCTATCATGCACTATGTGCATCTTGCTCACACTTAGCCTATAAGATCAAATGGTTAGTTTGAAAACTCATCTAATTGTACTAAAAGTTAATATGCAAAATATAATATAGCTTAAAGCACAATACTTACCGCCATCTACGGCGTAGTATTTTGGGAAACAAATGCCTCCCAATATTCTCGTTTTATATGTGACCAAATCTCAAAAGGCATGGTATCCGGTTGTCATGGATCTTCCTCTCCCCCGTCCTTTTCTGTTTCCTCCATCTCATTTTGCTTTGATTTATGAATTTTACTCCTATTTTCATTCCTGTTTCTCCGTTTCGTGATCCAACCACTAACTAGTTTGCTTTTGAAAGCTCTAAATCTTTTAGCCACCGCGGATAGGAACAACGCCTTTTTAGCTTCATTAGGAGTAATATGGAACAAATTCTATAGAAACAAGAAATAAAAAATTAGTTAATTTCCATATAAATATACATATACATCAGTGAAAACATGTGGCTTAATAATAAAAACAAAGTAAGTCGAGCATGAATAGCAAAAATCGGCCCAAAATCGCCTTGATTTACCCAAAATTAGTTTCAAAGCAAGTGAAGTGAATTTTCATGACTATAACTGTTGTATATGTTGTAATTATAGTTATATATATATCCTACATATGGCTAAATACAAAAACCAAAGTGAGTTGAACATGAATAGCAAAAATCGGGTCGAAATGGCCGCCTTTATTTACCTAGAATGGGTTTTATCTTTTAAAATGGATTTCAAAGTATATGAATGTATTTTTGTTGACTATAATAGTTTTATATGTTGTTATTAGATCTAAATATGTCATAACATGTGGCTAAATACGTGAAACTAAGTACATTGAACATGAAAAGCAAAATTCGACCCGAAATTGCCTTCATTTACCCAAAATGGGTTTTAAAGCGTGTGAAGTGACTTTTTTTCACTATAATTTTTGTATATGTGATAATTATAGTTTTATATGTCCTAAAATGTGGCTGAATACAGAAAAAAAGTAAGTTGAACATGAATCGCAAAAATCGGCCCCAAATGACCTTTATTTACCCAAAATGAGTTTTATCTTCCCAAATTAGGTTTCAAAGTATATGGATGTATATTAGTTGACTCTAATGGTTGTATATGTTGTTATTAGAGTTATATATGTTCTAACATGTGGCTAAATAAAGAAAACAAAGTAAGTTGAACATGAATAGCAAAAATCGGCCTGAAATGGCCTTTTTCGGTAAATATGTAAGAATTTATATTACCGATTTGCGTGAAAGCACCAGCTACAGACACAAACAGCCAACCAAACCCTAAACAATAAAACAAACACAATAGACTACAGAATACAGACATGACCGGTGCCACTAAGGAAAGCTAGCAAGACGTTTCTTCCTTCAAAAGTAAATTATAAGAAAGAAAGTATTTACCTCTAACTCATGTATAGATGGTGCTGATTTTTGTGTGTTAGGATGGCTAGCTTTGTACTCTAAAGGACGATCTAGTTTAGGTTGACGTATCGCCGGTAAACCATACTCTGAAAGGACCGCGTTGAAACTTTTCGTGAGTTTCTCCGTCACCATTAATGTAATTTCCTCCATAAGCTTCTCCTGGAGAGCTTATGCCACAACTTCCATATCATGTGGTGTGGAAACATTATAGCGTGATTTTGTACCCATGGAAGACTATTTAGTATAGGCTTTTGTCACACCGAGACGAATTCCACCAAAACCCCTCAAACGTCCATTTTTGTCCTTTTCAAAAATCTCATAAATAGCATCTTTGTTGCCTTTGGGAGTGAACTCGCTGCTAACCTCTTTTTGCTTGAGCCCCATCTATATAGGATATAGAACAACAAGTGTTAGTTTTAAAATTAACAAATTAACAGGGGGGTTGTGCAAGGAAGAGGGGAATTGTGCAAGTGAATGAGAGCGAGTGTGCTAGGGGGTTGGCAGTTAGGGGGGGGGGGAGGGAAACAAGGTCTGAGAGTTGACAGGTGGGAGGGTGGCACGCTAGTGGGGGGTCGTAGGTCTGAGGGTTTTACAAAGTGGCAAGCTGGTGGGGGCATCAAGGGGGAGGGCAATCGGTGGGAGGGTGGCAGGCTGGTGGGAGGGATCGGGGGGGGGGGGGGGGGAGCAGGTCTAAGGGTTTTGCAAGGTGGTAGGCTGGTGGGGGGCAGCAAGGGGAGGGTGACAAGCTGGTGGGGGCCAGCAAGGGGGGGGGGGGGGGAGGGGCAACATATCTTAGGGTGCGCAAGGTGACAGGCTGGTGTGGGGGAGTATGTCTTAGGATTCTGCAAGGTGGCAGGCTAGTGGGGGGCTATAAGGGGGGAGCCCAGTAGGTCTGAGGGTTCTGCACGGTGGCAGGCTAGTGGGCGGAACAAGGGGGAAGTGAAGTAGTTGGGGAGGGGGTTAGTAGGGGTGAGGCAACAAGGGGAGGGGGTGACAGAAGTGGGCCAGCAACAGGAGAGGGGTTTGTAGGGGTGAGGAAGCAAGGGGAGGGGGGTGACAGGGGTGGGGCAGCAAGTGGAGGGGGGTAGTAAAAGGTGGGGCAGCAAGGGGACGGGGTTCTAAAGGGGTGGAGCAGCAAGCGGAGGAGGGTGGCAGTGGTGGGGGCAGTAAGGGGAGGGGGTCTGCAGGGGTGGGGCAGCAAGGGGTAGGGTGTGGCAGGGGAGAAGCAGGAAGGGGAGGTGGCCGTCGTGGAAAAAAAAAAGCATGGGAGCAAAAAAAAAGTGGGGGATAAAAAAAAAGCGGGGGACCAAAAAAAACTCAGCGAGCCAAAAAAAACCCGAGGGGAGCAATTTGAAAGCAGCGCAATTACTTACAACAACATTGGGTATATTCAAGGTCCCCGGATCTGAATTGGTCATTTTATTGTCTAATTCAAGCATATGCATGGAGCACAACCAATTAGAGACACTGTCAACTTTGACAGATGCGGCGTTGGAGGTAGAAGTTGTCGTTGTAGAAGGGTAAAATTGGTTGTCAATCCACACCTATCTCGCCCTCGCATAAGTGTAGGAACCCATATGATGGTAGTGGTTCCTCTGTCATGCACTATGTGCATGTTTCTCACACTTAGCCTATAAGATCAAATGGTTAGTTTGAAAACTCATCTAATTGTACTAAAAGTAAATATGCAAATTCTGATATAGCTTAAAGCACAATACTTGCCACCATCTGCGGCGTAGTATTTTGGGAAACAAATGCCTCCCAATATTCTCGTTTTATATGTGACCAAATCTCAAAAGGCATGGTATCCGGTTGTCGTTGATCTTCCTCTGCCCCGTCCTTTTCTGTTTTCTCCATCTCATTTTGCTTTGATTTATGAATTTTCCTCCTATTTTCATTCCTCTTTCTCCGTTTCGTGATCCAACCACTAACTATTTTGCTTTTGAAAGCTCTAAATCTTTTAGCCACCGCGGATAGGAACAACGCCTTTTTAGCTTCATTAGGAGTAATATGGAACAAATTCTATAAAAACAAGAAATAAACAATTAGTTAATTTCCATATACGTATACATATACATCAATGAAAACATGTGGCATAATAATAAAAACAAAGTAAGTCGAGCATAAATAGCAAAAATCGGCTCGAAATCGGCTTGATTTACCCAAAATGAGTTTCAAAGCAAGTGAAGTGAATTTTCATGACTATAACTGTTGTATATGTTGTAATTATAGTTACATATGTCCTAAAATATGGCTAAATACAAAAAAAAGTAAGTTGAACATTAACCAAAAATCGACCCCAAATGACCTTTATTTACCCAAAATGAGTTTTATCTTCCAAATTAGTTTCAAAGTATGTGAATGTATATTAGTTGACTCTAATGGTTGTGTATGTTGTTATTAGGGTTAAATATGTACAAACATGTGGCTAAATAAGGAAAACAAAGTAAGTTGAACATGAATAGCAAAAATCGGCCTGAAACGGCCCTTTTTTCGGTAAATATGTAAGAAGTTATATTACCAATTTGCGTGAAAGCACCAGCTACAAACACAAACAACTAACCCCAAACAATAAAACAAACACAGCAGACTACAGAATACATACATGACCAGAGCCACTAAGGAAAGTCTTAGACAACAACAACCATAAGGTTGTCAAACCAATTGCGCTCTCTATTCCTCCACTTATTACATATTCTGGTTTTCACTGTAATAACAATTTCACATTCAATTTTATTAATGATTACATTAGGATTCCACACAGCAGCTTTCCCTAGAGCATAGTTGTGTGCCCTCCAAATATGGTAAACTGTGGCAGCTAGTCACCTTCTATTGATGCTTGTTTTTGAATTTTCTACCCCAATTCCTCAAGTGGACATATAGATTTTCCTAAAAGCTATAGTGGATCTGAAGCCATGTCATGACACCCTGACAAACTCTTTTGATGAAATGACATTGGAAGAAAAGATGATGACATGAGTCATTACTAGAGTCACACAGCAGACAGTTAGTGTCATGAAAGATACCAGCTTGATTAAGCCTCTCCCTAGTCCGGAGCCTCCCCAATGCAACAAGCCAAGCGATTAAAGAGTGTTTAGGAATGTTCATTGAGTTTCATACCCAATAGTGCCATATTACTCTTCCCATGTCACCCCTAAGCCATTAATATCATTCTTTAATAGGATAATCTCTACTGCCATCCAGCCAAGCATTGTTATGATAGGCAGCTTTAACCTTGTCTTTTACTCTACAAATCATCTTCAAAGCCCAACTTGCAGAGCTACGGGCAACATAATCCCACCATACTTCATCCTTAATGTATATATTATGGACCCATCTTATCCATAGAGTGTCTTCTTTTTTTGCTATTTGCTAAGTGTACTTCCCAGAGCTGCAGTTTTCCATATAATACAATCTCTTACTCCTAATCCACCATATTTCTTAGGTTTACAAACCCATTCCCATGCAACAAGAGAGAGGGGGGGGGGGGGGTTATCGATATAGGATTTGCCATCCTAAAGATATGCTCTGCAACTTTAAATAATTTTTGTAATACATATTGTGGGAGCAAGAAAACTTGTGCCCAATATGTGTGAATTCTTAGCAAGACTGAATTAACAAGAACAATCCTACATGCATATGATAAGTTCCTGGATGTCTAACATAGGATTTTTTTTCAGAATCCTGTCAACCAACACATTACAATCTGCAATAGAAAGCATCTGGATGTTATAGGAACTCCAAGGTATCTGAATGGGAATGAACCCATCTGAAACCCAATGACTTGCATGATTCTACTCTTCATCTCCTCAGGCACATTACCAAAATATATGGCAGATTTCAAATGATTAGCCTGTAGCCTAGAAGCAACTGAAAAGGCTTTGAATGCCCTTACCATGAGAGTCACATATTGTACTTCTCCCTTACAGAAAAGCATTAGATCATCTGCAAATATCAGATGATTTAGTTTTAACGCTTTACATCTATAATGAAAACAAAATTCATTTATCTTGCTCATTTTCTTTAAAATTCTTATGAAATATTCCATTATAAGTACAAAGAGGAGAGGGGGGATAGGATCCATAGAGGCTACCATTGATGCTGATGGAAAATGAAGGGGAGGAGATACATGTTAAAATCCAATTCCTAAACTGTTCAGGAAATTGAAACTTTTCAAGAAGCTCACCAGGGAATTTCCAACTTACAAAATCATAAGCCTTCCTCAAATCAATCTTCATGGGACATCTACTAAGCTTACTTTTCCTCTTATAATGCCTTATAATGTCTTGACATATAAGGATGTTATGCAAAATTTGCCTATTAGCTACAAATGGACTTTGCACTTGATCCACCAAACTAGGCCACACCATTTTAAGTATACTATATAGCAGTTTAGAGATTACCTTGTAAATGACATTACAACAGGGAATAGGTCTGAACTGACTAACTTCTCCAGGTTGCTCCACTTTTGGAATCAAGCACAATGTTATGGCATTTATTTGCTTGAGTAGTTGCCAAGACTGAAAGAAATCAAGGACTGCAGTTGTGACTTCCTGCCCCACATGAATCCAAGAATTATTGAATAAGCCACGTAAATAACCATCTGGCCCAATTTGTAATCTTCACTGTAGTTTCAATAAGTCCAAACAGCTCAATATTATAATGATTTAAAAAAAACTTTACATCATTATGTTTATGTGGACTGTTCAGACCTCTTATGTTCCAGCACCCAATTCTATCCATTTAGGGGAATGATCCCCTCCTCTCCATGCTTCATGTCATCTGGCAGTGGGAGCTCAACCACTAGAGTCTTTCCTGATCGTGCTTGAATTTCCACTATACTCAGATTGCCTGGATCCCCATCACCTACTACATTGACCTGAATAGGCTATATATTAGAAGGCACTATCACATTCTCTGTTCCTTGTACAAGTCTAGATTGCACCTGATTCTGCACAGGAGCTGGGACATCACCCTGCACCACCTTATCTATTCCCCCTATCACTCTTGATTTAGGAACCTAAATCTGCTTAGGCTTCATCTTCTTCAATGCCAATTCATATTTCTTCTGTCTACACATCTCCACTGTATGACGAATCCCTTCACAGTCTCCACACATGATTGGTTTATATTCAAAATACACCTTCTGAGTCATTACTTACCCTTTCTCATTAACAAATCTAATCTCATCAGGAAAACAATGCCCTATATTCACTTCCACCATTACTCTCGCATACTCAATACATTCCTTTTGAGTCGTAGCACGATTTTTCCTAATAGGTTTACCTATTAGACTTGAAATCTTGTTCAAAGCTACCTGGCCTCAGTATTTCAATGCCAATCCAGGAAAACAAACCCATGTATGAACTACCTTAACCTCCTCCTTGGTGGGAATATGAAGCTCCAAGCTCTACTAGCTGGGCTTGGAAGATGATTAGCTAAGTGAAAAACAAATTCAAATCTGCCTATCATAACAATGCTTGGCTTGATGGTATTAAAATGTATTCCATTAAAGAGGGGTCCAAGCTATTGGCCTGAACTATGACACACTGCCTGGACATTTGGCTTTGGGAATCAGAGCCAGAACAGTTGTGTTTAGCTCTTTCAGAAGTTTCCCCGTCCTGAAGAACTCAAGTACAACTCTTATCACATCATCACCCACTACATCCGAGTCTCCTTATAAAAACCTGAACCAAATCCATCTGGACTAGGTGATTTATCCTCAGGGATAGAGAACATAGCCATTTTCACATCATTGCATGTTAAAGGCTCTAGTAGCTCTCTCTGTTGCTCATCAGTAAGGACATGTCCCTGTTCAGTAACATCTTCGTAAACTTGGCCCTTCACCTCTCTTGCAGTGCTTAGCAACCCTATATAGTAATTCAGGAAAGCCTCATTTACTCCATTTGGTGAGTCTACCCATGTACCATCATCAGCTCTTATACTATACACATTACTCTTAATTTTCCTCTCTTTTATTGCTCTATGAAACTTAGAAGTTCACCCTTTTGAATTCATCTCAACTTAGCCTTCTGTTGCAAGAAAGACAAATACTGATCATGGACTCTTCTGTAGTCTGCAGCAGCTTGAAATTCTGCATCAATTGTCTCTCTCTCACCATTATGCACTTTTTTCTGAACAAGATGGAGCCTCTCTCTAGCCAGGGAATCAGCAACATGAACATTAGAGAAGCCCTCTCTATTCAGCTTTTTTAGAGCCTCCTTCACACTCATCATTATTCTAACCACCATGAACATTGTTGAACCAGTAACCTCTGTATTCCAGCTTTCAGCCACAATTTCAAAGAATTTAGGATTTTTACTTCACATATTAAAATATCTAAATGGACATTTACCCTGATTCACGTCAGGGTACACTCTTACCAACATTGGTATATATACTTAGTTTCATGTGTTTAATAGTAGTTTTTATTGGTAATACAAAATATAGACTTGTTGGAACCAAAATAAGCCATTTTAGCCCATTTTGGGTCATTTTACTTGAAAATGAATGAATATGAATAGTTTCATGCGAGTTTAAGTTATAAACACCGTAAAACATCATATATATATACTTAGTTTCATGTGTTCCAAAATAGTAGTTTTGATTGGTAATACAAAATATAGATATGTTGGAACCAAAATAAGCCATTTTAGCCCATTTTGGGCCATTTTACTAGAAAATGAAGGAATATGAATAGTTCCATGCTGCTTTAAGCTAAAAACACCTCACACATCATATATATACTTAGTTTCATGTGTTTAATAGTAGTTTTGATTGGTAACACAAAATATAGACATGTTGGAACCAAAATAAGCCATTCTAGCCCATTTTGGAAAACAGAATATGTTTCACTTTCTTGACGAGCTCCCATATAAGAAGCAGTACTTTTCTGCTGTGGACACTAGATGGAGGGATTTTAAGAGCAAATTGGTATCTTGTTGGATCACAATGACGAGAGTCAGATCAAAGAAAGAGAAGATATGTGATACTCTGTCAGACGTAAACAAGCACATCAAGGAGGATTGGGCCACCTTCAAAGAGGCTATGACGTCAGATGTGGCTGTAGTAAGTTTATAATCTAATTATTAAATTTGTTTTATTAATTTAACATATATTCTACTAACTTAATGTATTTTTTATGCAAAAAAACGGGAGAAAAGGCGCTCGAGATTGCAAAAAAGAACACACATCATCACCACTTAGGTCAAAGGAGCTATAGGGATGCTAGAGGGTTGTGGAAGCAAAAGAACTTTTGTCACCTACTTTTGATTTTGGATCGTCATATAGTACACCATCCTCCTCGGTGTCCTCCACTATTAGCCGGGGTGATCACTGGTGGTGCATGATACATAAGAAAGATCTTGTTACTAAACAATGACTTATTCCAGTTGAGCAAACAAAGATTGTAGCTCACAAATACGTATGTATATCACTATAACTTTTAGTTTGAAATATGAATATTTTTTCCCTTTATCAACTACATTATTACTTATAACTTGCTTTTTGGGCAGTTGGAGTATAAGGAGAAGCAAGCCAAGGGTGACTTCACTCCGTTACGTAACAGACGCCCTTTTTATTGCTCCTACAGAGAAGCCAGATAATTTGGGTCGTTATGGTTTTGGAGGAGGAGTGATTGTTAGCTATAAGAAGGCTTTTGGACGTGCACCTCGTAAGAACTATTGGAGCTTGAGTCAGGAACAAGAGGAAGTCACTACACGAAAAGCTCCAGTCACCGATGGTCTAAAGCCGTCGTTGATCAAGAAAAAGCCGTCGGTGATATGATCAACGACGGCCAACCGTCGTTGAAAGCCGGACGTTGCAAATGTAGACGGTATTTAACACATCAACGACGGCCAAGCCGTCGGTGATGTATCACCGACGGTTTTTCACCCAATTAGCGTATGCGCCAGCCAGCGGTCGTTAAATGTGTAATACCGACGGTTTGTAGCCGTCGCTGAATTACCAACCGTTCTAAGCCGTCGTTGCCTTAAGTTTAGCCGTCATCATGTATTGTTATTACGTTAAATAGTATTATAATATTATATATTATAATTAAACTTGAACCTGTATAATCATCCAGCACCGAAATATACTACATTTAACCTGAGCCCGCATTGCCTCCTTCGCATTCTATATGTTAAACTAAAAAAATATGTAATTTAAACATGAAATGGATTAGATTTATGTACACAAAATACATTCCGATGTCGGGGAATAAGTTATAAATGTCTATAATTAGACAAACTACCTAGATTAGTTATATGTACGCAAAATAGATACCGTTGTCGGAAAATCAAGTCAAAATCGAGTTTCAAAAAAGTATAACTACACATCTAAAATCAAAGCTAGGTATATGCCAGTATTTATACACTATAAGTTAGTAATATAGTTGGCAAAACCAAAAAAACTACACTATCATAGGTGTCTCGGTAGCACCAGTGCCACCAGCAGACCCTGGGTCATTGTCTGGTCTGCGTTGTGGAGAGGGTCCTGTGTTGCAACCAGAGAACAAGTGGTCGAAATTAAACATGTTCCGCATCATTTCTTGGACGAGGGCCCGATTTGACTCTTCCAGCCGTGTTGCGAACCTTGCCTCCGCTTCTTCCATCCGTGCCGCGACCTTTGCCTCCACCTGCGCCTCAAGCTGAGAAAAAATGGACGGCGCATATGGTTGTGAAGAGCCATCTTCTCGCCCCGATGTAGAGTTGTAGTACAAATGATCTCCCTGACCCAAACCTTGCACTTTACCTTTGTTCCTCCCACCCACTGTCTCCCAACACAACAAATCCGGGTTTCGCTGTGACACCTGAGTGGTACAATCATCCATCTTCTTGTTGTATGTCTCCTGCATTTGGTTAAATAATGTACTCATATTCATGCATTTTCAAGAAATATGGCCTAAAATAAGCTAAATGACCTATATTGGGTTCTAACTTGCCTATATTTTGTAATTTCAATCTAAACTACAATCTAAACATCATACTAAGTATATATATATATTTGAGGTGTTTATGATTCAAACTAACTTAAAACACTCATATTCATGCATTTTCAAGAAATATGGCCTAAAATGAGCTAAATGACCTATATTTAGTTCTAACGTGGCTATATTTTGTAATTTCAATCAAAACTACAATCTAACACATTATACTAAGTATATATATATCATATTTGAGGTGTTTATGATTCAAACTAACTTAAAACTACTCATATTCATGCATTTTCAAGTAATATGGCCTAAAATGAGCTAAATGACCTATATTTGGTTCTAACTTGCCTATATTTTGTAATTTCAATCTAAACTACAATCTAACACATTATACTAAGTATATATATTATATTTGAGGTGTTTATGATTCAAACTAACTTAAAACATCATATTCATGCATTTTCAAGAAATATGGCCTAAAATGAGCTAAATGACCTATATTGGGTTCTAACTTGCCTATATTCTGTAATTTCAATCTAAACTACAATCTAACACATTATAATAAGTATATATATCATATTTAAGGTCTTTATGATTAAAACTAACTTAAAACAACTCATATTCATGCATTTTCAAGAAATGTGGCCTAAAATGAGCTAAATGACCTATATTGTGTTCTAACTTGCCTTTATTTTGTAATTTCAATCTAAACTACAATATTATACTAAGTATATATATCATATTTGAGGGGTTTATGATTCAAACTAACTTAAAACTACTCATATTCTTTCATTTTGCAAATAAAAAAGCCTATAATGCCTTAAATATATGTTTAAAGGTATGTACCGAGATTTGTTTTGCTTTCTTGTTTGCTGCGATTTCTCCTTTTTCAGCAACAGTTTTGAAATGAGTCTTCAAAAAGAACTCGGGGGCGGTAGGGAGTACTCCTCCTCTACTCTTTGCCTGTACACATTGTTGAACAAAGGCTTTATTTTTTACATATGCGGAAAAAATTATGAAATTCAAACTAAGTAATACATATGAAACATTCTTACCATCTTTTTAGCATGCTATGCCGCGGAGATGGAACCCTTAAAGTGTGACGGCTCAACTGGATTAGACAGGGAGCCTTCGCCTTCTCAGATTTCTCGAGGAATGCGGGCTCCTGACTTTTCTTTTTCATTGTTTCATAAATGGTTTTCACCAACCATTTTGGCCTTTCTTTAGCTAAAAATTACAACAAACAACAAAATACAACAACAACAAATTACAACAATAAACAACAAGTAACGTGAGATTTGAAGAGAGAGAAGGTACGAACTGGAGATTTGAGCGGCGGCGGCGACAGCGGAAGAATAGAACTGAGCGGCGGCGGCGGAAGGAGAGATCTGAGCGGCTGCGGAAGGAGATACTTCGCGGTGGCAGCGGTGGCTGTTGATAGCGTGGACACCTACATCCCAAAAACCCAATTGTTAGGGTTTGATGTGTAACAAAATATTAAAAAAAAAGTAAATAAACATGGAGCATTAGAAATTACCGGTAAGGAGAGCGATTTGGCGTGTCACCGGTCGCCGGTCACAGGTGGAAGGAGAGAATTGAGTTAGCAGTTGAAAGAAAACGAGCACCCAATGTAGGCAACGACGGCTGTGTTTTGTTTATTGTGTTGAGAATATTGTGTGAGTGGGAGAGTGTATTCTAAGTCATCATATACAACGACGGCTTATCTCAAATCAAGGACGGTTTTAAGCCAACGCCTATATTAAGAATTCTAAAATTCAAAACTGCCAAAATTAACGACGGCTTTAAGCGGTCGTTGTGCTATAGCGTCCGTTGGAGCCGTCGCTGTCCGCATGACAAGCCATCAGTGCGAAATGACGGTTTTAAACCAACGCTAATTCATATACAACGACTGTTTTGTTGGCCGTCGTTGTTAAACCGTCAGTGAGTGGGCCTTTTCTTGTAGTGAGTACTCGTGTGAAAAATGAGTGAAGGGTGGAGGGGGACATTGCCAAATATATGTAGAATTGATGATTTCACAACCCACTCAACCACCTACACAGCCACCTAATCAACCACCTACTGGGCAATATCCTATTTTTCCTTCACCATTTGTTGTGCCATCTCCTTCACAACCACCTATCAGCCACCTACTTGGCTACATCCTTTTTTTCCTTCACCATTTAATGTGCCATCTGCTTCACAGCCCAGTCAGCCACCTATTCTATCATTTGTTCCACCATCTCCTTCACCTGTTGGGCCATCTGCTTCACAGCCCACTCAGCTACGTACTCCACTATCTGGATTTTTAGACACTCATTCTCCTCAGTTGAAGGTACATATAATTTTTATATATACATGTGCTTTATACAAATAATTATCTTATATACATGTGATTTATACAAATAATTATCATACATACATGTGCTTTATTCAAATAATTATCATATATATACATGTGCTTTATACAAATAATTATCTTACATAATTAATTAGAACTTTATGTTGTTGTTAGGACGAGATTCCATGTTGATTGTATTTGATAGATCCAACTAGTTAGGGCTGCGCTTTTTCCTAACTAGCGCAGCCCTTCTAGCTTAAGGGCTGCGCTTTTCTAGCGCAGCCCTACTTAAAAAGTGAAGGGCTGCTACTGAAAGGGCTGCTGTCAAAAAGCGCAGCCCTACATGCCTTTTTTAGCGCAGCCCTTCTTCATTTTTCCACTAGTGCTTGTCTAGTGGCAGATGCATATTCTTATGCTTTTGATGGTACCTCTACAGTTCATGGGTCTAGAATGAACAATGATCACCTTAAAGTAAAAATTCATCGTTTTGTAGAGAAGTATAGTCATTTGCCACTACCTGTCCCCGTCCCTACATATGAGATCGACACTACAACTACTGCTTTGGGTAAGTGGGTGCAACGGCCAAAACATTTAGTGCAAATGCTAGGTGACGAGGTAATTGTTCAAATCTTATTCATTTTTGTAAAAGTAATATCATTCAATTTAAGAATTTCATAATCTTATGCGCATTCTCAAAAATAATTATTAAGTTAGACGAACACCTAAAAAACAAAAAGAGATTTCGGGGGAGGCTGTTAGATCTTCTATCCACCTGCTTTGAGCCGGTTCGGCTTCTCGTTATAGTCCAGTTATTGATGATGTATCGTTCTTCGACTCACTCACTAAAGACTGTAGGGAGTTAGCAGATACGACCCTTGCCATCATAGACGATTATGCTATTGGTGTTACCTTAACGAGCTCCTTGTTCCATTATTCAGGAGATGATGGCATCGATTATCTCACCAAGGAGGATATTGGTCAGATCTGAAAGGAGAGATGATTAATATTTCTATTATCCTAGTGTACATGAGGTAACAATAATCAAAGTTATGATTTTTTTTACATTTCATTATATGGTAGTTGTATTTTTCGCATAAAATTTCCTTTTGCTAATGAGTTTTTAGGGCAACGCAATCTGACTTGGATGGATTTGGGGATGCTATTGGATGTGTTTGCTGGATGTGTCCTGAGAGTATCGCGGATGTGCATGCATCGGAGGATGTAACAACTTACATTCAATGTGTTTTGATGGGATCCGCCGTTCTTGGTGCTAGTATCATCTTTGCGCCAATCTTTAAAGAGCAATATTCTATCTTAATATGTAGTTTTACAAATATTGATTGTTGCACGATATGGGATTTTTTTAGTAATTGCTGTTATTCAATCTTGCAATAGCCGTCATTGGATGCTCCTTGTCATATGTCCCTCGCTCAGGATAGTTTACAGCTTTGATTCCGCTAGCTTTCAGAAAGAGCGGAAGTTAAATATTAGAACGGCTACGATAGTGTAAGTTGATTGGTTTGATATACCTTAAATGAATTGAAATTATAACATAAAACGATTAAAGACTAAATCATTTGATGTTGTGTTATGTAGTGCTTTTGGGAGGTTTCGGTTGAGCGGCAACAAAGTTCGTCGGGAGAAGCTTTTGTGGAAACATGTTGAGGTATAATAGAATTGTTTGATTCAATTAAAAGCCTACGTTATTCTCACTATACGGTAAATTTCCTCATTTTATTAAAACTTTTGATGAAGAGCCCACAACAACAAGGAGGCACAAAGTGCGCTTATTTTGTCATGCAATACATTTTTGACGTACTCTCTTTATATTTTGGTTCGAAAGATTTCGATGAAGTAACTTTTGTTTACTTATAATTATTCATTTCATTTTTATATATATAATTATTTGGGGCTAACTTTGGTAAATTATTTTAAGGTTGCTCATACCTTTACCCATGATCCTTATATGGAAGATCAAATAAATGAGGTGAAAAATAAGTGGGCAAGATACTTTATTGATCAGTACATTGCGTAGGTTAGTTAGTTAATGTTAATTTTCTTTGTTTTTCTAACTTTAGACGAATATATATAAATTAGTATAACTTGTGCCAACCAACATTATCGTAGTGACTTGGATTTCATGATATATATATATATATATATATATATATATATATATATATATATATTATATATATATATAATGAGTTCCTATGATAATGCATACTTATGTGAGAAATGAGAATGAAGTTTATTCGATATAACTCTAAAATGTGATAACTCTAACGAAAAAGTGATGTAACTCCAAAAAATGAATATAAGAAAAAAAAAGTTCAAAATTTTTTTTTTTAGGAAGGTATAACTCTAATGAACAAGTGTTGTAACTTTAATCCAATCGTGTGGTTGAGATTTATTCTCATTTCTCATGTAAGGAGCATTCTCATGTGATCTCGCCCCTATATATATATATATATATATATATATATATATATATGTATATCTTGGATTAATTCGCATGATATTTGTGTTGGACTGAATCATATTTAATTAATTTTGACCTTGGAATTTGGATGGTGGATGTTAGAGGAAAATTGGTTCTTAGAGGATGATGGATGTTGGTTGCTGCATATAATGTTGTACTCCCTCCGTTTCCTAAATATCTCCCCTCTTTCCGTTTAAGGGTGTTTCGAAAAGATCTTCCCTCTTTTGCTTTATTCCTTATTTCGCAAAACAAATTTCCCTATTTACCCTCTCATGTCACTATCATATGGTCCACCATTACATTATTAATTCAATTTTACTCTCTTTCTTTCTCCTACTTTAACCCCTTTTTATTTGTTTATTTATCTTAACCCCTTTCTCTCTACTTTACTCACACCATGCCCCACACAACTTGATTTTCCTTGGTATATGTAGGAACAGTAAGTGGGAAGATCTTTAGGAAACGGAGGGAGTACAATTTAATTCCTAATTATGGGTTTATCCAATTCACAAACGGAGATTTGCCGAAATTTATGCAGAAAATTTTGTTGTGTATTACTGCATTTTGTTTGCTACATAGCTTCTTAGAGGTTGGATTATGGGAACTACATGCATAAAAGTTTTTTCTACAAAAAAAAATTAAGCATATTGTGGCGAGTTTTTGGGAAAACCACAACAATATGGTGTATTTAATAATAAAAGTAGGCATTTTGTTGCGATTTCATGGGAAAACTGCAACAATATGCCTTTTTATTATTATAAATAAAGCATGATGCTGCGGTTTTCCCATGAAACCACAGTAATATGCCTTTTTCATATTATTAAAGACATAATATTGCTGCGATTTTCCCAAGAAACTGCAGTAATATGCTTTATGAATCAGATATAAAATAAATATATTGTTGCGATTTTGCCCAGAAATCGCAGCAATAGGTTCAGTTATTGTTGTGGTTTAAATCGCAACAATATATTAATTAACTATTGCCGCCCCCTTAATTGTTGTGCGGCCAAAATCGCCGCAATAGGCCACTTAATGATCGCATAAATAATCATTTATTCTACCAGTGACTCTCAAAAGCCTGGTTTGGTAGCTTGGAAAGACCTATGTTGTTCTAAGAAGGAAGGTGGTTTGGGTCCCAGAGATATTTTGTTTTGGAATATTGCTTATATGGGTAGGTATGTTTGGGCTCTTGCTGCCAAGAAAGATAATGCCCGGATGAGGTGGATTGATTTTATTTATCTTCATGAACAATCTTTGTGGGATTATGTTCCTAAATCAGAAGCATCCTGGTACTGGAAGAAATTTTTTGCCACCACGAAAGACAAGTTGAAGCATGTTTTGACATTTGATGAATTGAAAGCCATTAGCACATACTCTGTCAAACTTTTTATAACAAGTTGATTGAACAACATCAACAGGTGAGCTGGATGAATTTCACGGGAATAGGTTCTCTTTGCCTAAACATAGATTTATATGTTGGTTGGCTACAAAAAATATGCTCCAAACATCAGAGAAGTTATGCAAGATTGGTGTTTGTCTGAGTGATCAATGCTTGATGTGTGGGAGTAAAAGCCATATCCATTTATTCTTTGAATGTCATTTTAGTATGAGATGTTTGGTGGCTATTAAGGAATGGTTGCAGATCAAGTGTGCTGCTACTGAGCTAGGAAGAATCATCAGATTGATAAAGCACAATAAATTGTCTAAATTTAGGAAGAATGTTGGCTATGCTGTTGTTGATGCTACTACATGCAAAATATGATAGAGTAGGAATAAATGTTTCTGGTATCAAAAAGACCCTGTGATTTACAAAGTAATTAGAAATTTACAATATGTTATTAAAAGTAGAGCTATTGCTATACTTCCTGAGAAGATTTCTCAATATAAGGTGGATTCAAGAGCTTACATAAGTGTATAGCTATTTTGGGCCTTTTTTAAGGCGTGTTAGGTTTTAAATCTTGAGTTTGGTTATAATATATCTACTCTTACATAGCACAAAAAAGAATTTATAATTTTTACAAAAACATAATTATAGATAGAAAAATGCTTATTGCAGCGGTCATTAAGTGGCCTATTGCGGCGGTTTTGCCGCGCAGCAATTAAGGGTGCAGCAATAGGTAAATAATATGTTGTTGCGGTTTTTAACCGCAGCAACATTGAAACATATTGCTGCGGTTTTTAGGTAAAACCGCAGCAATATATGTATTTATATCATAATAATAAAGGATATTGCTGCGGTTTTTAAGGAAAAAGCGCAGCAATATGTTGTATTTTATAATGAAAAATACGCATGTTGTTGCGGTTGTTGCCTAAAACCACAGCAATATTATTGGTACAGCTAAATTTTTTTTTTTAATTTTAAAATCAAATCTGAAATATTGAAACTAAGCAATTAATCCATCCACTATCCACCAAATTCACAGACAACCAAAAGATGAAATGACATCTTATAATCAACAACACACTCTAAAATTTATGTTTCCAGAAAATATTTACAAAAAATATAAATGAATAAATAACTTATAATAAAAAAATATAACTAAAACACGAAAAAACAGATTATGAAATAACAAATAATTTCTAGATCTAGTGAAATTACCAGAATATTAAACAAACATAAATAAAAGAGGAATTACAAATAAAAGAGGAATCAAAGAAAAAAGAGGAATTACTGCCGCCATGAGACAACACTCAACACCAACACAACAAAAAAAATCTACTACCGAGTTGAAGGACCAAGAATAACAAACCACAGTACCACACTCACGAATTGAACCTCAACAACATTAAACTGAACCAAGAAACAGAAGAAAAATCAGGGACAAGAGTCACATACAACCGCAACCAACAACAGCAACAGGCTCGCATAAATGAAACCCACATTCAACAGTGGTAGAACAACATTAGACTAAAAACAACAGGAAACAAGTAGAAGATAACACCACACAAATTTCCTAACCGAGACGAACGAACAATCAACGCAACCTACGAAGGATTCTAGTTGTTTTTCGGTGAGCGACGAACGAACCGACGCCGACCACGAAGGATTCGAGTTGTTTTCTGGCCGAGACGACGCACGAACGGTCGACGCAACCCAAGAAGGATTGATCAAGTTGTTTTCTGGCGAGCGACTGTGAGTAGACCGGAAGAAGACGACTATGAGTAGAGATGACAGATGAGAGAGGAGAGGAAGGCTGATGGGTGAATAGAGAAAAATGAGATCTAAAGATCGAGGAAGGAGAGGAAGGCTGATGGGTGAAGAGAGAGAAATGAGATCTAAAGAGGAGGGAAAGATAGAGAGCGTGAGGAATAGATTATAAAGCCCTGATGACCCTATTGCTGCAGTTTTTAGAAGAAACCGCAGCAATAGGTTAAAATAATATTTTTATATTATTTTAATATATTGCTGTGGTTTTTGACAGAAACCGCAGCAATATATTTGCTGTTGAAACCATATTGCTGCGGTTTTCGGTCGAAATCGCAGCAATATGGTTATTTTATATTTTCTTTTTACTTGATATATTGTTGCGTATGTGTAAAACCGCAGCAATAAACAATTATTCTACTAGTGGTAGTGTCCAAAACTATGCATTGGCATGCATGAAAAGTAAAAGAGGGAGGATCCTTAGGAACTAGAGGAAGTAGATTATGGAAGTTGTTACTAGAGGGAATACCATCTGATTTGGACAATAAAATGTATGATCAAAGTACAAAAAAGTAAAAGATAATTAGAAAAAAGTAAGAGATAAGTTTCAAAAAGTAAAAGAAAGATGGTAAAGACAAACTTTCTTAGTTTCTTCCTATTAACTTGATTCCATCTACTTATAGTTTAATGTCATTGTCACTAAATTTAGGATCTAACTGTGTTGCTAATACAACCAACAAACATCTACCTTATTAGGACTGCTTATTTTTTCTTAATATCATAATCTTTTATCTAGTATCGTTTGTATTTCTAGTATATACGCTAATTCTAGTACCAAGGATGTCTTGGCCTAGTGGTTACGTTTGAGGTGCTGTCAACGATAGGTCAATGGTTCGAATCCCCTCTTCCCTTGTTTGTACTTTGTACTGCCTTCGTGACTCATATGGATCAAAAGAATACACGCTACTCTAGATTAATGTAATGTAAATCTAGGATATAAATGTGTTGATGAGCCAACCAAATCGCAACTACCTTATTAGGAATGATTATTTTTTCGGTTTTTTCACCAGGTACCCTTAAGGTTTTACGATATGCACCAAGTACCCCTCTTGTTTAAGAAATTCACCAGATGTCCTTGTGATTTATATAGAACGCACCAGAGACCCTGCATGACTAACGGCCATAAACTATGTTAGTTATTAAGCCTAGGTTAACCTAATGAAACATAATCAAACCTAATTGAACTTAGTTAACTTTCTTTTTATTGTTTTCTTCTTCATCCACATTCCCTCTCCTTCCTCCTTCATCCCTTGCCACCCCTCTGCCTCTAGCTAGGTAGGAAAGTAAAATTAATCCTTGAACATACATCGGCTTCTCTGGTACGAAATGAGCCACTTCAAATAGGTTCATTGCTCCAGCCCAGAATACGATTAATCCTTCTCTCCTGCCCCTATCCCCTGCCACTCCCGAAGTTTCCTTTCATTCCCACTCCCTTAATCCCCTCCCCGTCCACCTGTTCCACCCCTCCCCTCAAAAAAATCGATTCTAAACAATAGCTTGTTAAATTTCCCTCCAAATATCAATAATTCTAACATTGTAATTTTTTTGGGATTGAGTTCTCAATGCTTGGGACCCTAGGTACTGCCACACGTGCATCTTCTCTATAACGCTAGAACAATCTTACATTCAACAAAAAAAATTTACAAACACTTGGATACCTAAATTAATAATTACTACTTGGAAGCACCTGTTTGAAATTTTGAGCTTAAGGTTTGGTGTATAAGAGTGGAATGTTTTATTTATAAAAGGAAGAGAGGAGATTTGTGGAACATTACAACTTGTATTTATTTATACACTTACAAACTTCACAACTTGCATATATATATACTTGACCAAGTCGGTGCTTTTCTTCTACCGACATTGAGATGAATTTTCTAGATTCCCCTAAGCTCTTCTTCATAGTTCTATTCCTATGTCATCATGTTACTTCCTTTTATTTTATTTTTTTCTCTCTAATATTCTAGATAATACTAGGCTAGAATTTCACTAGATTTTTCTAGATTAGTTTTCAACACTCCCCCTAATCTGAAAAATCTTGAACTCCAATTTGTCTTCTGAACAGGATGAACTTCTCTGTCGGAATTGCTTTAGTGAATAGGTCAGCGAGCTGCTCCCCCGTCTTGCAGAATTGTAGTTCGATCTCATGTTTGTCGACCAACTCTCGGATGAAATGATGTCGTATCTCAATGTGCTTCGTGCGGCTGTGAAAGACTGGATTCTTTGTCATGGCTATTGCAGACATGTTGTCGCAATAGATAATTGGTGGTTCTTCTGATGTCTGTTGTAGATCATTGAGAATTCTCTTCAGCCATACTGCTTCACATGCTGCACTTGTTGCTGCTACATACTCTGCTTCTGCTGATGACAGAGCTACTGTAGCTTGTTTCTTTGATGACCAAGATATGGCCTTGGTTCCCAGCTGGAAGACGTATCCACTTGTACTCTTTCGATCGTCAATGCTTCCGGCCCAATCGCTGTTTGTGTATCCTGTAAGCTTGTGATTCTCCTATGTTTCGTACAGAATTCCATAACTTTTTGTTTTTTTGACATACCTGAGAATCCTTTTTGCTGCTGCTAAGTGAGCTTTACTTGGCTCACTCATGAATCTGGATACTATGCTGACAGCATGTACTATGTCGGGCCTAGTATGTGTGAGGTAGATGAGGGAGCCGACCAAACTTCTATATATTGACGCATCGACCTTCTCTTTGCCATCGTTCTTAGATAGCCTTTCATTAAGTGCCATTGGTGTAGCCAATGGCTTGCATTCACTCATGTTGAATTTCTTAAGTAGGTCGTCTGCATATTTCTCCTGTGAGAGAAATATTCTTCCTGGGCTTTGCTTGACTTGCATGCCAAGGAAGTACTTCATGGCACCAAGGTCGGTCATTTCATATTCCGACATTATTGCCTTCTTAAATTCCTTAATTATTTTTGAATTAGTGCCTGTGTAGATTAGATCATCTACATAAAGACACAATATGAGAAAATCTTGTGATCCTTGGGCCTTGATATATAGTGATGGCTCACTTGGGCTTTTTGTAAACCCATTTTGAAGTAGGTAGCCATCTATTTTGCTATTCCAGGCCCTAAGTGCTTGCTTAAGCCCATAAAGGGCTTTACGAAGGCGGTATACTTTGTCTTCTTTGCCTTCGATGAGATATCCTTGCGGTTGCTCAACATATACTTCTTCTTCGAGCTCAACGTTTAGAAATGCCGACTTGACATCTAATTGAAAGACTGGTAATTTAAGTTGAGCAGCAAGAGCAAGGACTGACCTGATAGTCTCCATGCGGACAACGGTAGCATATGTCTCGTTAAAGTCAATCCCTGGTTGTTGGGAGTAACCTTTTGCGACGAGACGAGCCTTGTATTTCTGGATGGAGCCATCTTCGTTATACTTGACCTTGTAGACCCATTTGAGACCGATGACTTCTTTGTCTTCAGGTTTCTCAACAAGCTCCCATGTGTTGTTTTTCTCGATCATCTTGATTTCTTCATTCATGGCCTCGATCCATTTCTCTTCTTGTGATGCTTCTTGAAAGCTTTGTGGTTCGCTAGTGAAGAGAGCCATGATAGCTTGATTGCACTGGAAATCCTCCAAGTAGCTTGGTGGTCGCCGCTCTCTTTGTGAACGTCGTACTACTGGAGCTAAGCTTTGAGAGCTTGATCCTGATGTTGGACTCACCGATCTCGAGAATGTTGTTGGAGATCTCGGTGATGATGGACTAGAGGATGATTGTGTTGCTGGATAATTTGGGCCTTCATCCTCTCTTGGGCTTGGTGGAAGAAAATCTCCTTCACGTGGCTGAGATTCATTCTTCATCCACGTCCGTTGAGCTCCTTCATCGAATATGACATCTCTTGAGATTATTAGGCTCTTAGATTCGGGTTGATAGAGACGATATCCTTTAGATTCGTCACTGTATCCAATGAAGATACATTTTTCTCCTTTTCCATCGAGTTTTTCCCGATTTTCTTTCGGGATGTGGGCATATGCAATGCACCCGAATACTTTGAGGTGCTCCACTCTTGGCTTTCTTTTATGCCAAGCTTCATAGGGTGTCATACCCATGACGACCTTCGTGGGAGATCGATTGAGAATGTAGATAGCCATATGTACGGCTTCTGCCCAAAAACATTTGGGCAAGTTTTTGCCTTGCATCATGCTTCGGGCCATCTCAGCAATGGTCCGATTTCTTCTCTCCGCAACACCATTTTGCTGAGGTGTGCGTCTGACAGTTAATTCTCTTTTGATTCCGTGCTCCTTACAGAAGCTGTTGAATTCTTTACTTGTAAATTCTCCCCCACGATCTGTTCTTAGAATTTTTATTGAATGCCCACTTTGTTTTTCTGTGAGGGCTTTAAATTGCATGAAGTGGGAAAATGCTTCCGACTTTTTCTCCAAGATATAAACCCACATCATGCGAGTGAAATCATCGACAAATAATAGAAAATATCTTTTTCCGCCAAGAGACGGATTTCTGGTAGGGCCCCATATATCTGCATGAACAAGCTCTAATGGAGCTCTGGCCCTCCAGGATGAAGTAGGGAATGGCAATCTATGCATTTTGCCATATATACAGCCCTCACATATTTTTCTTTCATTAGTTATAGGTGGAAGCCCAATCACCATTTCCTTTTGTTTTAACAGTTTTAAACTGTTAAAATTTAGATGCCCGAATCTCAAATGCCACAATGTGGACTCATCCACCATAGAACTTAGGGCAACATTATGCTCCAATTGCATTCTTAATGGAAATATTTTATTAGGAGCCATCTTATCAAATATGAGGCATTTATTAGCATCAAATTTCACCATATAGCCTCTTTGAATTAGTTGGCCTACACTTAATAAATTTTGTGCAAGTCCGGGGACATAGAAAACATCAGAAATAAATTTAGACGAGCCGTTTTTTGTTCTAACAGCTATTGTCCCCTTGCCTGCAACCTCTTGGTTGCTTCCATCACCAAGAGTAATTTGTGTTTTTATGTTTTCGTCTAGACTGACAAATGAATTTTTGTTGCCAGTCATGTGGTTTGAACAACCACTATCAATATACCATATATCATTTGACTCTTGGTGAGCATTTAAACATGTATAAAATAATTGATCTCTAGGCTCCTTATTTTCCGTAAAATTGGCCTCCTCCTTTTGCCGGAACCAACAATCTTTTTCAAAATGAGTGTGCTTTTTGCATCTTTTACACTTATACCGGCAATCTTGTGTATTATGGCCATTTTTCTTACATAAATTACAATAGGAGCCAGATGGATTATTTTCTCGAATTCCTTGATTTTTATAACTTCCTCTCCCCTGCTACGGTTATATGAAGTACCTCCTTTACCGTAGCCATTTCTACTTTTATTTTCTCCATTATTAGAGAATTTTAATTTTGCTTGAAAAGCTTGTTCTAGTGGCTGCTCTATAAATCTACGCATTCTATCTTCATGTGCGAGAAGGGAGCCCATTAATTCAGTTAAACTTAATTTAGATAAATCTTTATTAGACTCTTCTATAGCAGCCACTATATGATCATAATTTTTGGGGAGACTTCTTAATATTTTCCGAACAATTTGGACATCTTCAATTTTATCTCCATTAGTTCGGATTTGATTTATAATATTTGTTACTCGACTAAAAAACTCTTGAATTGTTTCATTTTCCACCATTAATAAATTATCAAAGTCTCTCCATAAAGATTGGAGTTTGAAGAGTATTACCTTTTCGGAGCCCCTATATTTTGTCTCCAGGATACTCCAAGCCTCCTTGGCCGTTGTAGCAGCCATAATAGTAGGGAGGATTGTTTCATCTACTCCCCGATATATTAAGTATAGGGCATAATTATCCCTTATCCGATTTTGTTTATATTGCTTGCGGCGTGCTTCATCCCAAGTAGCTTCTTGGATTAAATCATTTGGTTGTTCATAACCATTTTGTACTAACTCCCACAAATCTTGTGAGATAAATATGGATTTCATTTGGATAGACCATTGTTGATATTTTTCTCCCTTAAATGTGGGTACCCAATTTACTTGGGGGTAGTTAAATGTGTTTGAGGTTGAAGTGTTTGGGGAAGACATTTTAATTTATGTGGTGTTTAGTTTTTTTTTTAAGGGAGTTGGATTATCTTGTGTTTGGTGTATAAATTTTATGGGAGTATGATAAATTGTATAATATGATGGAGGCTTTGGGATTATATTGGCTCGGATACCACTGTTTGAAATTTTGAGCTTAAGGTTTGGTGTATAAGAGTAGAATGTTTTATTTATAAAAGGAAGAGAGGAGATTTGTGGAACATTACAACTTGTATTTATTCATACACTTACAAACTTCACAACTTGCATATATATATACTTGACCAAGTCAGTGCTTTTCTTCTACCGACATTGAGATGAATTTTCTAGATTCCCCTAAGCTCTTCTTCATAGTTCTATTCCTATGTCATCATGTTACTTCCTTTTATTTTATTTTTTTCTCTCTAATATTCTAGATAATACTAGGCTAGAATTTCACTAGATTTTTCTAGATTAGTTTTCAACAGCACCAACATTTGGATCAGATAAGTAAACCAACCACTCCCTAACAACTTAAGATAAGTAAAATCCCTTTGAGAATTAACATTACTGGTATTTTGGAAAATAATAGTGCTCACTAAATCATCCAAAACACTCAATTTCTCAATTGAACTCTACAATTTTATTGACCCATTAACCAAAATTTTCTCTCTGCTTAGTGTAATTGGCGATGCTTCAGGAAAGCCATGAATTTCTTTACAGGAACTTAAGCATTCTAGTGTTCAGTGTGAAGGAGAGAGAGAGTAGGAACAAGAAAGTGTTGTAGGGCACTGAGTCGGAGTAGAGAGAGGAGGAAGCAGAAGGTGGTGGCCTGGTGGGTAGTGTGATGGTTAGTGGGAAGGAGATAGAGGAATAAGGAAGAAGTTGTAGGTGGTGTAGAATCTTATTAGGCTACTTCTTATTAGGAATAATTATATTCTCTTAATATCATAATCTTTTATTTAGTGTGATATGTATTTATAGTATATATGGAGTTTGCTTGAATTAATTTCTATAAAGTTTTCATCATCAGCAATTTTTCATGATTCGTAGAAATTAATTCGTAATCATATTTATTGTATGAGATATTCATAACCGTTTTTCAACTGTTTCAATCTTTTCTAGGGACATACTAGTTCTTGTTCCAGGCGATACGTCCCAAATTATTTAACAACATGTATCTGAAGTCTTCAAAAATAGAATAATATATTGTCTTTAAAGGATTTTCCATCACAAAGACCAACATGATTATTTGTTTGTCTTGGGTCATATATATATGTATGTATGTATATATATATGTATATATATATACATATATATATATATATATATATATATATACATATATATATATACATATATATATATACATATATACATATATATATATACATATATATATATATACATACATATATATATATACATATATATACATATATATATATATATATATATATATACATATATATGTATGTATGTACATATATACTACCTTCGTTTCCTAAAGATCTTCCCCCTTTTTGTTTAAGTGTGTTTCCAAAAGATCTTCCTTATTTTAATTTATTCCTTATTTGGAATTTTTTTCCCTTTTTACCCTTTCATCCCTATCATATGGTCCACCATTACATTATTAATTCAATTTTACTCCATTTCTCTCTCCAACTGTAACTCCTTTTTATTTGTTTATTTCTCTCTCACACACAAATAGATCCTCATTGGTATATGTCGGAACAGTAACAAGGAAAATCTTTAGGAAACGGAGGGAGTATATGTGTATGTGTATGTGTATGTGTATGTGTGTGTATTTATATATATATATATATATATATATATATATATATATATATATATATATATAATATTATAATATTAATATATATATATATATGAGTGGGCTCTATGAGAACACCTTCATATACGAGAATAAATCTTGACCAAAGAATATTTTCTATCCAATGGTTGAAATCTTTGGGGAAAAAAATTTAGAATCTCATTTGTATTGTCATATATTTTTTTGAGTTTCCTTTCGGAGATCCGTGGTAAGATGAATTACCTCTGAGTAGTATGACAATATTTGCTTCGGACGGATTCAATCTTTCAGAATCATGGCATAAACTTCTGCTTATTTAAGAATAATATTATATCGGATCCAATACTAGAATTTGGAAAGTGTACTTCTAGAGTATTAGTAGATATGTATATCTTTTAAAATCCTCTAATCATTCATGAATCATGAGTGGTCCATTTTATATGTTGTCCCATCGACTTTATACTTCTATCATATCTATGTGCGGAACAAAGAAATCGGGTCGCTGGGACCTGCCAAACTAGTTTAATACAGAAGAGATGACTTATATGTAACTCAAAGTCAAAGTCAAAGTCAAATAGTCAATAAACAAATATTAATATCAGAAATGGTTGTTGTGATATGTCTGACCACGATAAGCAACTTGTTGCTCATACAGCTTGTCAGCTTCTTAGTAATTAAACTCAATTCAACAAGGACAAAAAGAGGTCATCTAGCAATAAACTATGAACCACTTGATATAGTAAGCTTTTCAACTCTTAACTTTATCTCCACCTCTAAGGGAATAGTTGGTGTCTTATCTAACTTGGAGTTTTTTTTTCATGTATTAATATTCTTTTATACAAATATAATATGATGTGATGGATACAGAAAACCTTAACCGATTATATAATTTTAGCATATCAACTAAAATTCTTAAAACAATCCTTATAAATAAATTAAATTCAATCTTAGGAAAAGAGAATATAAATAATCCAATGATTCGAAGAATGCATGGTTCGTTATGCAAACTGAATCATTTTCTCCCTCGAAGAAGAAATCCCTTTTACTTGGGGGGTTTTAATAGCATAGTAACAGACGACTTTAGTCCGTATTTAGCTCAAATTGTGGTGGAGAATATAGATTTGATAGAAAAAGCGGCTTACAACAAAGCTACGGGAGATTACGGTTTAGGTCAACTCAATATTGCACCACTTATGCTAGTAAAAATAATGCTTATGGACACTTTAAACTCAATTCTAAGCCACTAAGGTTTTCTCTCCATGGTGAAAGGCGATTGCTTAGGTATTAAGCTAGCCATTATCTGCCACCGACAGGTCGCCGGAGAAAACCTCTGCTTTCACCGCAACCTGAGCAAGTAAAAAATAGCCAAACACATAACATAAACACTAAAGTTCTGAATCTGAAGAATTTGCATACCAATGTAACAGTAACCCAGGAGATGTGTGGTCATACTTCCCCTGCGATTCAAGTTGCTATAGATGCCATCAATGAGGCCTTTAGAGCTCATAAATCCACTTCATCGCCTGCGATAACGCCTACTGTGAGTACTACATCAACACTTGAAGTTATCCCCAAATCTCCTGAGAAACGTTATGAAAAGGAGCACTCTGCTGAAATCACTGCTCAGGGAAGAATGGGGGGTAAACTCGAATCCACAAACTGAGGAGTTGGATGTGGCTTAGATTGCAAAAGTACAGGTTTGGGGGAAATGATGCTAGCACTCGGAATGTGGGAGAAAATGAAGCTGTTAGGAGATTGGAGTTGTCACCTTCTCTGAAATGGGCTGATGTTGCAACGGGCAAAACCCAAGGTAAATAAGCTTTCTGAAGCTTGGTCTACTGCAATTATTTTGTATGTTACTGGACAAACCCCTTCCATAGGAGCTTTAACTCGTTATATAGAGCAACAATGGAATCATGTGTCGAAGCCAAAAACATTTCTAAATGATAGGGGTTATTTCATTGTTTAATTTGCTTCAATTGATGACATAATTAAAAAAAATTATGCTGGTTCCCATATGATTATAGTAGACCATTGGTACTTAAGGCGTGGACTCCTGACTTTGACTTCCAGAATGACGTATTAAGAATGATTACCCTCTAGATTAGGTTGAATAATCTTCCACTTAATTACTAGGGGGGTGAGTCTCTGAGTAGAATAGGGAATATGATTGAAATCCCTCTTTTTGCTGATGAATAATGTACTACACAGCAGCAACGAGTTACTTTTGCTCGAATGTTGGTGGAGGTTGATGTCACTAGGGAACTTCCTAAGAATGTTTGTATTGAGGATGCTTCAAGAAGAATTCTTGAACAAAAAGTGTTGTATGAGTGGGCTCCTGCTTATTTTCTTAAGTGTGCTACTATAGGCCATGATTGTGCAAAAAAGAAGGTTACTCAAGTAATCAAGGAGAAGGATGGGGCTAAAGTAACTCAAAATGGATGCCGAAAGTCACTAAACCACAACCTAGTGTTGTTGAAGTGTCAACCCGAGTTGTTCAAAATCAAAGCCATGACAGGGTAATGAACCCAAGGTCTAATGTAGGGATTGTAGAAGGTATGGATGTAAGAGTTGTGTAGCCAAGTAATGATGCAGAAGGTCAAAAGATTGATGCCCCCCCAATTCCAGTGTGGAACATCTTTATTAGAGGAAAAAAGGGGAAGGATGCAATGTTAATGGAAGGGCCTAGAGTTATTACACATTTAGTGGATGAGGCAGGGGTAACACATGCACAGTTTCCCTAGGTTCATGATAGTGTGCACTTGGAATGTAAGAGTGTTGAACAACCTTGCTAGACTAGGTGAAATAAAGAAGTTTATGGGCAAACATAAAACTTATGTTGTGGATTTATTAGAAACTAGAGTTAAAGCTCATAATAAGGACAAAATCTTGAAGAAATTTGGTAATAGGTGGAATTGGGTGCATAACTATGAAGCTTCTGATAGGGGGAGCATTTGGATTGCTTGGAATCCTGTTGTTGTAACTCTTCAAATCATTCATAAATCCGCTCAAATTATTCACTACTATGTGAGTGATAAACAGGCTGGTGATCAATGGGTGTTCTCTATGATGTATGGTTTGCACACTTTGGAAGATAGAAGAAGTATGTGGTTATATCTTAGTGCCATTGACAAGAATGTTATTGAACCTTGGTGCACTATGGCTGACTTTAATGTTATCCTAGCTGTTGTTGATAGGATTAATGGGGTCCGTATCTCTTCTTATGAAGCACAAGACTTCATTCAATTACTTAATACCACTGACCTTAGTGAGTACAAATCAACTCGACATTTTTTCTGTTGGTCTAACAAAGGCACTAGTGATGCTAGAATTAGTAGCAGAATTGATAGATGTCTGGTTAATTCATATTGGTTAGCTAAGTACCCTAACTTGGTGGTGGAGTACATGAATCCTGGGATCTCAGATTACTCGCTCCTTTACTTCTTTAGTGCCATCAGAGGGCTGGTGGAAGAGGTAGGCTTTTTAATTTTTTTAATCACATGGCTTCGTATGATCAATTTCCATTTTTAGTGATAGATCAATGGCACAGTAGCATTAGTAGACAATGTAGGATGAAGAATGTATGGATGAAATAAAAAAATGTGAAGGGTAAACTTAAGCTTTTACATAAAGTTGAATTTGCAAATATGGAAGCTAGGATTGATCTAGCTAGAACTTATCTTCAAAGGGTTCAGAGCCAACTTCAGAGAGTCCTTAACTGTCCTGTTCTAACTTATGAAGAAAGAGAATGTTCTCAGATCTTGCATAAATTCCTAAATATTGAGGAATCTGCTCTGAGGCAGAAATCCAAGATTTTATGGTTGAAGCATGGAGATTCTAATTCCTAATTTTTCTTTCATGCTATGAAAGAAAGATTTCTATAGAATATCATTTGTCTGCTATATATTGCTCCTGGGGACAGACTCACTACAAATGTTGATATTGAAACTGAAGTGATAGGATTCTATCACAAATTACTAGGGTCAGCTGCTCCTTCTCTCCCTGTGGTGGATATTGAAATGCTAAGAATTGGTGCTCAAGTGAAGGTTGATGATGCTGTTATGCTTGTAAGACAAGTGACAAGACAGGAAATGGATGAAGCTCTTTGGGATACTGATGATGATAAAGCCTCAAGTATTGATGGCTTTAACAGTGAATAGTCCTATATGCACGCAATGCATGCAAAAGCAAATAAAAAGCTCAAGCGTGTAATGACATGTATAAAAAATTATATTTACTTATGTGCAAAAAAAAGCATAAAATGGTTATTTGACGATTTAAAAAAAGGTCTTGAATAATAAAGAACGATAAGTTCATGAAAAGTGTAAAAAATACATTTAATCCAACATTATATATGAATCCAAAAAAAAGTATAAATGATAATGATATTAAGCTCGAGATTAAGTTGACAAATAGTCTGCTTTTCTCACCTTGAGGGATGAAACTCAAAGTCATCCTACTAAAACTTTGGCTAGTGTTCTTCTGTTACTCAACAAAAAGAGTTGAAGGATCAATGTGAATATCTCGAGTATCTCTCTACAAGACAATCCTTAATTATGAGTTCATATTCACCAAGGTTATAAGAATATTATTGTATTTCTTTGTTTTTCCTAATTTCTTAAACAAACTTTTATATTTGAATATCCTTAACAACTACCTGATCAGATGACTCTTATTTTTGTTGCTGACATGCTGTTGATTATAGTCCCTCAAAGTCATTAAGTTTTTATTTGTTGTTCACAATGTTTGCCAATGATACATTCTTTTACCCTATTTCCTAAATAAAGTTATATCAAAAAAAGATTAATGTCAAGCCTATGATCAACAATTTTTTCCTGTGGTAAAAAAAATAATTAATTTATAAAGTTACCTGATTATGTTTTGAAGAATTTCTAAATCTTTATATGCAGAGGTGAATGAAGAGCAAAAGAATGGATACTGACTTGTTACAATGGAGGAAAAAGAAGATATAGCAGTTTCCATGTGTTATGTAAATTTTTATTTTTAAAATTTAATATTATAAAATGTTAGTTATTAGATTTTCATGAAATAGAGAATTTTATTTTTAAAAACTGAATTAGATAATAATGTGGAAACTGAATAACTGTCTTCCACGGTTTAAAAATGGTTTTATTTTTAAATACATTTGTTGGTTTCTTTTTTCTGTTTAATTTATGTAGTCATTTTTATCTTTTTTTATTTTTATTTTTATTTTTAAAATTTTTTGGTGTTCCCCTTAATTGCCCTATATAATAAAGATTAGTGAGGGTAAAATGGGATTTTAATATTTTGGTGTCCTACCCCTCTTCACATATAGAATAGAGATTTTTTCAAAAAGCCTGGCAATTTATCAAAACAGATATTTATGATGCAGTGCTGTAATTCTTTGATTCTGGTAATCTGCCAACTGATATTAATTGTACTCTTGTCACTCTTGTTCCTAAAGTTCACAATCCTTCTCTTGTGAAAGATGTTAGACTTATTGCCTGTTGTGCTGTCCTGTATAAAATCATTGCTAAGATTTTGACTACAAGGATGCAATCCATGTTGGTAGTATTATTGACCTTGTAGAAGCTAGGTTCATTCCTGGGAGAACTATTTCGGACAACATTCTGCTTGCTAGTGATGTCATCAAGGGTTACACTACTAACAATATTTCTCTTAGATGCATGTTGAAGATTGATTTGAAGAAGGCCTATGACTCTATTGAATGGTCCTTCCTAGAGACTATTATGAGTGATGAGTTAGGCTTTCCTACTGAATTTGTGAAATGGGTTATGGCATTTGTCACTTTTGCCACCTTTTCTATTCTCATTAATGGTGCTTGTAAACCTTTTGCTGCTAAAAAAGGTTTGAGACAAGGAGACCCTCTGTCTCCATTTCTTTTTGCTATGGGTATGGGATATCTTTCTAGTTACGTGGGGGCAGTTGATTGCTGATGGTGAGTTTAATTTTCATCCTAGGTGTAAAAGACTAAATCTCACCCATTTGATGTTTGATGATGACTTGTTGATATTTGCTAGAGATCATACCAGATCATTACAACTTTTATTTCTTGCTTTTACAAATTCTCCCAAGCTTCTGGTCTTAAAGCAAATTTAGACAAGAGTCATCTCTACTTGGGAGGGGTTAGTGTGGATCAAAAGAACATGCTTCAATCAGTTGTGAATATACCTTTGGGTCCCTTCCCCTTTAAATACTTAGGTGTTCCTCTCACAACAAGGAAACTTTTTTACCATGAATGTAAACCCTTGATTGATAAGACTATGGCAAGAGTGAGAGCTTGGTCAGTTAAGAAACTCTCCTATGTAGCTAGGCTTCATCTTGTCCCTTTTATTCTTCATGGCTTCCAACTTTATTGGTGTCAAATTTTTGTTCTCCCTAAGAAACTCAGGAAGGAGATCCAAAGCATTTGTAGAATGTTTTTTTTGGACTGGTCAGGGATCCCATTCAAAGAAAGCTCTTATTGCATGGGAGACTTTATGTTTGCCTAAAACAGGAGGTGGCTTTAATGTGAAAAACCTTACTATATAGAATAAAGTTGATGTTGCAAAACACTTTAGCGGTATTTCCCAAAAACAAGATAGACTTTGGATACAATGGATTCATGCTTACTATATTAAGCACCATGACATTCTCACTATGAACATCCCTAATAGACTTTCTGGGCAATGAAGTAGAATATGGAAAGAAGGCAGATTTTTCATGAATTTCAATCTCGGCCAATGCTTACAACTCCCTCTTTCTCTATTAAGAAGCTGTATATTAGTATGTGTGGTCCTGTTAGATGGAAGAGAATCATCTATAACAACAAGGCTAGCCCTAAAGCCTTATTTGTCATTTGGTTAGCTCTTCATGGTAGACTTGCTACTAAAGATTAAATTGTCAACATAAACTTCAATGTGTCCTCACCTTCTGGACTGCGAAGACTTTCTTGACCAACTTCTGGTATGTGGCTTAAGCATTATACAAGCCAAAGGGCATTTCTTTATAGTTATAAACTCCACAATCTTTAATGAAAGCAGCTTTCTTTCTCTCTGCCTCTAAAAGAATGATCTAGTGATACCCAGAGAATGCGTCCATAAAGCTAAATAATGCATGACCGCTAGTGGAATACACCAACTGGTCTACCCTTGCTAACGAGTAGCAATCTTTCGGACAAGCTCTATTAAGATTCGTAAAATCTATACACATCCGCGACTAGAAATAGTTTTTTTCACCATTACTACATTTGGCAGCCACTTAGGGTAGTCTCAAGCCTCAATTAAATAAGCCGCAAGTAACTTATCAACTTCTTCTTTGGTAGGCTCTATTCTTTTCTGATGAAAAATTCATTTTCTTGTGCTTGACCGAATAGGTTGCACTGTCAAAATTCAAGCGATGAATCATTAGGTTCGGGTCTATTCTCGACATCTCATTCCCCGAGAACGCGAATACATCAGCGTTTTCTCGTTGGAGAATCACCAGGTTGACCCTGACCTCAGGGTCCATGTTTGTTCCGACAGCGACCGTTGTTAAAGGATCATTTGCTAGCATTTCTTGCTTAGATTCGCCATCAGGCTTAGGTCTTGGTGAATCTTCTGATCGAGCTTTCAGATCTATCATAGTTTTTTCCATGGCTATTTTTATATTTTTTCTTAGAACTTTCCTCGTCCGCCATCGCCTTTTTCTTGCTCTCTTCTCCTTCCGCGTTGGTGGACTCAAATCTTCTACGAGAATCCTTCGTGAGGGTTGCTCCAAAGCCGTTAAGTAGCATGATTTGGCAGAGCTTCCTCCATCAACCAAGATTTTATGAATAAAACAGTTTGCAACTTTAATTTTATAGTGACAACCAGATGGTCGTCATGAGGATATATGGTAAGTGTCGTTATGCATACAAATTAAAACCTTATTTTATCCACATTAATATTATCTAAGTTTAGTACAACGATAAATAAGGGTCGATCCTACAGAGAAGTTTATATAATCCTAAAATCCAAGTTCAACTAATTAAGAGTGCTTAACTATTATATACATGTTATTTACTAATATAAACATATACACATTGTTCATGGGGGGTTTACGAAATGTTTTTATGAAAGTAAAAACTACAAAAGATAAATCTATCCTATATTTACAAGTGATGACAAGTAATTCCATTTTACACTCATATTACTTTCAGAGATTAATCATTTACTGAACTCGATTATACTTCCAATTTCATAAATCCAAGACTGATTAGATAGATTAACTGTAGGAATTCAAGTAGCCAAACTCCCCTATACTTCCATACTTCTAATCAACATTGAACTAGGCCGAATATCGATTTTAAACTAATCTAATCACTACAAGTATTTCGCAACTCCCGACGATTAAACTAGAAGCATTATAGAACGAGAAGTACATCATTAATCCCTAGTTAATCTAAACATAACATATCTTTATGTTTAAAGAACTAGTCCAAGTTATATTCTAGTTTGAACTTACAACCATCTTTGCAGGCGTAAATTAAACTAGTTGCCACTTGTTGTTATATAACTTAGACTAGGCTAAATTACATAACTAACAATAATCTCAACTTTATACCTAATAAGATAGCAAATTAATAAGCATAAAGTTGAAATATGAACATTAAAATCAAATATAACTTGAGTATCCAACTATACCAATCTTGATTTCAACTTGTAAATTTAACACAACAATCCAACTCAATTCAAATAATATAATCCAAACTTGCTATGAAATTCATTAGTATAATCAGAAAATTTCGAAACTATATTGAAAGTACAAGAGAAAGAGAGAAGAACTTATAAATTTGCGTGGAGATTCGCCTTCGAGTTTCGGATTTCGCACCTACGTCCAAGTTTGAATCTCACCCTCCCCGGTTGTGTGCTAGGACTCCAACCAAAGGTTGTCTTCTTCGTCGAACTCGAGCACCCCAATTAGCTTCAAAACCTCGCGAAATTCTCTGCTTTTTTTCACTCGAAATTCTTTGAAAATTATTGCAAACCCATTTTCGAACCTTGATGGTATTTACCCAAATTCGCCGCCCTTAATCGAGTTTTCAAACCAATTGGACCCAAGAATTGGGATTGTTATTTTTCGGCCCTAAAAACGACCCTTCTCGATTTGCATCGCACCTTGCGGTTGGGCTTCATCTCATTGGTGGATTGATGCAACTTGCAAGCTTTGTGATTGGATGGGTGATGTGGATGAAGGATGGCGGTGAAGGAACGTACTTGTTCTTTCTTTCATTTCTTCTGTTTCTTTCTTCTATTTTCTTTTCTTCTTTGTTTTCTTCTTTGATTTTTTTCCTTTTTCATTGCTTCTCAAAGTCTCACGTGTTGCTTCTTCATTTTGTTTCCTTTTCTTTTTTTCTTTTTTTTTTCTTCTTGTCTTCTATCTAATTGAAGTTTGGACTAATCTTTAACAAGAGGAATTGGGCTTGCCTTGCAGTTCTTGGACCAAGATTGATCATGAAACAAAAACATTATAATTAAGTAATATTAGTAATAAATAAAAACATAGCATATTATATCTAATAGTATTAAAAATATATAAAATTTATAAAATAATAATATAAACACACTTATAATAATAATATAAGGGGAGATAAATCTATTATTTTACGCACTTATCAATATATTACATGATTTGCATCTTCGACCGAGAAAGACATGGCCGACATGACTCGTGGTTTCTTAAGGAGAAGCTTTTGCTGAAATTAATCTGGTGCATGAACTTTTTCAAACTGGCCTTTGCCCCGTTGACACTTCCATCATGAATTTTGCTGCCACTGATCACATGTATCTCGCCTATCCAAGACTGAATATTCTGATCCTTGAACTTTACCAAGTCACCATCACTCGTTTGGACTTTATACTGAGTGAAGTAACCTCTATGGATGAGATCCTCCGAATTATCCTTCAAATGCCTATAGTCTTCAGTCAAGTGGCCGTGATCTCCATGAAAATTACACAACTTAGTGTTGTCACGGTTCTTATGGAACATCTTTTTTCGTCGTTGTCATTTGTCACTCTCCTTAATCATGGTGTATATTTGTGCCTTGGAGGTTGTTAGTTGTGTGCACGCATCATCTATCCATATCTTTGCATTCACTTCTCTCCCGGTTACCACGCTCTCGGTCGTTTCCATTCTTAACCATGTTAGATTCTTTTATTTCATCTCAGACGCGATAACCCCTATCTTTTCGTGACTTCTCATCCTTCATCTTCTCGGAATGTCGATACAGGCTGCTAGTAGCTTTAGCAAATTCTTCTCCTCTTATGAAATCATTGGCCTTCCCCAGTACCGACCCCAATGATGTGAATGTTTTGCGGCCCGAATAGCTCATGAATGCAGACCCCTCTCTCAGCCTAGTCATTAAAGCTAAGACTTTTTGTTTCACCTTGCTTGATAGAAAGCAATTCACCAATAATGTGCTCGCGACGCCTATTACTTACAAAATGAGTAGTGAATGTAGATGACAATTGAGAGAAATTAAAGATAATACCCAGTTTCAAACTCTTAAACGAAGTTTGGGCGATCCCGGTCAAAGCAGATGGAAACACCTTGCACCAGATGAATTCCACCTAAGTGTATAAGAACATGTGACCTTCGTATGTCGTGACATGATCATCTGGCTCAAAAGTGCCTTCGCACTTGTAAGACGGCATCTTGATCCTTGGCATAGGATGATTTAAGATTTTCAGAACAAAGGGAGAGAGTTTTGGTGTGATCAGTAGGTGTCCACCAACCGAATTGTTACTACCACCGGTGGTGATGTACTCACGGTTGGAGTTACCCCGATTTTCCTCGTCCTCAAAATTATAGAGCTTTTTAGTGTCTAGCAATCATTCCTCATACCAGATAGGTTGAGTTACTTCTCGAACTGGCGTCCCTCTTTAGTGAAGGTACGCGTCTTTCTTAACGGAGTTCCGTCAGCGTTCCTACTAGTTAAAACTAGTGTTCACTTATCGTTTCCGACATCAGTATTTGGGGAAGGAGTGTTATTAGGCAGAGGAGTGCCCATCAACATATCGATGAAGGATGCTACAGTTTTCAACTGCTCAAGAGAAAATTGACTCAACTGAGCCAAACTGAATGGAACTAGGGTGGAACTAGGGTGCCCCTACAGGTCTAGGGTTCAACAGTTATCGTTCTCTTGAGGAATATTGTTGTCTAGGGTTCACTCAGCATTGTTTTCAGGCGTCCTACAGTGGAACTAGAAGGCCCCTACAGGTCCGGTAACAAGGGGTTGGGAATACCCTTGTCCAACTCTTAATCTTGATGGATCGTGACTTGTGTTGTTTGTCTTGTCCATGTCCGCTTCCAAAGATGCGAGACCCCTTCTTCTAGCGCCAAGTTATTTCAGTGTTGAAACGGTGGTGGACCTCTGAGTTGTCCGTCAATGATTAAGGGGTGTCCGAGACTGGAAAGCTACAGGAGAACAAACGTAAACTACCCTCGGGGGGATGTGAGAAAATCCCCTCTGACGCTCAAGTCAGTGTATGTTCGTGAAGGATTTAGAGAGATAAGCTATTTTTAGGTGTGAGAGAATGTACCTGCATAATAGTACCATTTGGCAATTTATAGGAGTATTGTTCATCTGATAGAATATGTAATCCTTTAACACGTATACGACTGAGATGAATCTGATCGGACCATAATCATAAGTGGCTTGATTTTGGACGAGGAGATTGCGTCTTAGTAGATTCATGTCGGACACATGAAGTGTGTCCGATAGCGAACTTGGGTACTACGCATACAAGGATCATGGTGATAGTAAGGTAATTTCCGTAAAATTACAAATCTTACATGTAACTTTTGAACCATTATTAACTATGGATAACAAAGAATATGTGTAAGATTACTTTTCTAGAGTATCTACAATTGTGAACCAAATGAAGTCATATGGTGAAAGTATTAGTGATGTAACTATGGTTAGTAATTTTTTAAGGAATCTTACAAAGTATTTCAATCATGTTGTTGCTGCTATACAAAAATCTAAACAATGTCGACTTGTACTTTTGATAAGTTAATGGATTCCTTACTACCCCATGTAGCTAGAATCAACTGGTCACATGAAAAGGTAGAGGAAAATGCATTTTAAGTGAAGGGGCTTTCTTCATAAGAATTGGAAGCAAATGAGTGGCGGTCAAATGACAAAGGTCGCGGTAATGATAAAGGTGTTGAGATTCGTACTATGGGTAGTCGAGGTCACAATCGTGAAGAATGTGGAGGGTGTGGTCTATCTGTAGGACAACGTCAGTCAGTGAGTATTAACGAATATTACTATTGCAAACGGTATAGTCACAAAGAAGATCGATGTTGGGATAAGAAAAAAGATGAGTAAGAGAAATCTTGTGTTGAAAAGAAAGTTGTGGAAGAGAGCAGTGTTGAAGTCAATTGTGTGGTTGTATGTTTATGGAAGAAATTACGTTCTTCAAAAGTTAGAGTGAAGTGTGTGTGTGTTTTGTGTTCATGTTCTAGTTGTAGCAATCTTCTAACTTATGCATGTGTGTAGCAACATTCACACCAGCAGCATAAAATGCATGTGTTCATCAAAAGTGTAATGCAATATGGAAATAATGTCTAGCAGAAAGGGAAAGTTATTTGGGTGGTATGCCCTTTTGAAGCAAGGGGGTGTATAGAGTATCGTGCTTCAAAGTAGTGGGTGTGGCTTTCTAAATTATCTAATCAATTGTTGTTAGTGGTTTATAGTTTTAGTAAAATAAGGAGTTTATTTAGTCAAGTGTACTTAGTGCTTTGTTGTTACTGGATTTACTAGACTAGTAGAAAAAGGTCAATTTGCGTCACCCCATTTGCGTCGCACAAACACGGAAACGACGCAAAAATACTATTTGTCTCGCACTCAATGAAGAGTGCGACGCATAACATGGGTCCAGATCATAAAAAGAAGATTTGCGTCAGACAATTTGAAGCACGCGACGCAAACGATCCAACAATGTGCGTCGCACGTGCCTAATTGTGCGACGCAGATGACACGAAATAAATTTGGACCCGCTCACTTTGTTTAAACCCTAGCGCCTCATCTAAACATTGCAGCGCCTCTCTCAACTTCATTTCACCCTCACTCTCACTCCAACTTCTAGCGGCTCTCTCTCTTCATCTTCCTCTCCCATCTCACTGTCACTCCCTCTCTCTCTCTTCATCTTCCTCTTCCATCTCAACATTACAGCGCCTTTCTCTATCTTAATCTCGCTGGAACTTCATTTTCATCATCTTCTTCGTTTTCTCTGTCAGATTCAAGAAGTGTAAGAGAAGATCTTCTGCTAAACTGAAGATCTGACCGTTAAGAAAGACTCATCAGCAGACGCATCCTAGGCGAGTCGATCTCGTGCCGGCGAATCAAATCTGGGTAATTTAGAACTGCAAACTTACCTTCATAAACGCTTTAGATTTTAATTTTTTTTATTAGATCTGATTTTATTTATTTCGGTTTTTTTAATTCTGTTTTCTACTGGAAATCTAGGTAATTTAGGACTGTTTCTCGTCGGTTTAAAGGGTGAGGATTGAAGATTAAACTCTCGTCGGTGAAGATTGAAGAACATTATCTCGTCGGTGAAGATTGAAGAACATTGAACTCTCGTCGGTTCAGATTTGTTTTTAGTTATGTTTTTTTAGTTTTCCCCTGTGAATCAAGAAAGAAAATATTTTCAGATTCAGGTTTTGTTAATCTATTCAGATTTTTGTTTTTGTTCAATATTTTCATTTTGTTCGTGTATTTTGTTATTCTTTTTCGATTCTTGTAGTTCTTGTAGTTTCTCAGTTTTTTTGTTAATCTATTCAGATTTTTGTTTTTGTTCAATATTTTCATTTCACTTTGTTAGTGTATTTTGTTATTCTACGAGAGTTGTTCGATTTTGTTAGTTTCTCATTTTGTTAATCGACGAGAGTCATTCTACGCAGATTCTTGTATTTTGAGATCTAATTCTTGTAGTTTGCAAGTTTGCACATCATTCCTAGTTTTTTTTAATTAAAAAAAAACATTTTTTTTAAAAAAAAATTGCAATTTGCGTCGCACGTAGCCCAAGGTGCCACGCAAATCACTCATCTGCGTCGCACCCTAGGCTATGTGCGACGCACATTTCCCTTGTTGGGGGTTGGCAAGATCCACTTGCGTCGTACCGTATAAAGGTGCGACGCAAATAGATGAACCATCTGCGTCGTTTTCGCATACGACACAGATCGTTTATGAGTCATTTACGTCGAAGGCTTTGGCGTCGCACCATAGTCCGACGCAAATAGGCGCCTCACATCCGACGCAAATTGCCTTTTCTGTACTAGTGTAGGCTTAAAAATAGGAGGGACTTAGCTGCGTACTCCCTCCGTTTCCTAAAGATCTTCCCTCTTTCCGTTTAAGTGCGTTTTCAAAAGATCTTCCCTCTTTTACTTTATTCCTTATTTGGAATTTGTTTTACCCTTTTTAACCTCTCATGTCCCTATCATATGATCCACCATTACATTATTAATTCAATTTTACTCTCTTTCTCTCTCCTACTTTAACCCTTTTTTATTTGTTTATTTATCTTAACCCCTTTCTCTCTCCTACTTTACCCACCCCACACCCCACACCCCACACCCCACACAAGTGAATCCTCCTTGGTATATGTATAACAGTAATAAGGAAAATCTTTAGGAAACGAATGGAGTATGTTGTTGCTCTTTATTACATTTTATACTTTGTATTAGATTTTATATGTGAGAAACTAATCTGTTGCTTTATCTCTCCCACCACTGTTTTGTTTTCAATAAGTTACTTCAATATAATTAAAAGAGTTATTGCGGAGCTGTTTACTGCATCAGATAGTCAGAGGCAATGATGTATGTTCAATTTTGTGTTTACTAGTTGATTTATTATTCCTATGAACCAATGTTGTTCAATTCTATGCTTACAGTTGCATTCTAGCTTATAGCACCATTACTCACAATCTTAAAAAAAGATCATTCTACTCTCTTTCTAACTTTCTCTTTCTAAAAAATAACATCCCATAATCTTTTCCCACTTATCTTCTTAACAATGAACCAAAAAAAAGATCATCCCAAAAAAAAGATCACCCCATCACCACTATACAATATTTTTATTATTTACTTTTTAATAATAGTAAATATTCATTACTAATTGATAAAAAATTAATTTATAAATACATAATTAGCGTTTTTAACATTAATTAAATTAAATGCACAAAAATATTGTTTTTTTAAAAAGTGGAAGATATTTTATATAAAATAAGCAAAATTATAGAAAATTAGTAAATATCAGGAAAAAAAAATTACCCAAAATATTACAAAATGGGTCTCTAATTGTAGATCTCTGAAAAATAAAGCCATTCGTAATTTTTTTTTATTTTTTTTCCTTTCGTATCTTTTAAGATATTGCATTTTTAATATTTAGAATTGTATTATTTCTTTCCCCTGTCAGAAATTGACACTTGTCAAATTCTGACGCGCGTGTCAGAATTCTGACGAAAGGTAATTTTTTTTGGCTTTCCCCAAGCCAAAACGACGCGTTTTGGCTGAACTCTAGCCAAAACGCGTCGTTTTGGCTGGGGGAAAGCCAAAACAATTTGAATATATAAAGTATGCCCGCGTGGCGAAATGTGAGATCTATAAATTGCTGCTTTTGCTTCTAGCTAGTTCAGTGGATAAGATGGCTGCGCTCCAGCTCACTCCTGACTCTTAAAAAGGGAGGATTCACGGGTTTCAATAGATAATATCGTAAGTAAGAAAGAACGTTTTCACTAATTACTTGGGCCCCTTACTCTATTCCCCTCCTAAGGTCCGGGAATAGAACGGGTTTAAATAGCAACATTAGCTACAGGAAAGGAACGCCCTCGTCCCATTTCTTAGCAGAAATGGTACGGGCGGATAGGACAAGAAAAAATATTTTTTGTCAAATCAGGCGGTGGGTCCCTCTCCCACGCCTGATCATCTTTTCACTCACCCCAACCTTTTTTTTTTCTCCCAATCACCCCCATTCACCTCATAATCTTATTCTCAATTGTGATTAAGAGCATTTTTTTCACAATCATCAACTTGATCTTATTTCTCACTCATGAATAAGGGTGCTCTTAGTACCTTTATACTAGTTTTTTCAAATACATGCATGCACCATTTTTTTTTACAAGAACCAAGGTGAAGAGAGAGTGTTGATTATGTAGTTAAATAAAGGGGTAGTCGTACTTATTAGTACTATTATATTATGGAACTTAGTAAATTGAAAAAAATGGTGTACATATTATGAAACACCGCAAAGGCGGATAAAAGGTGCATGAGAAATGGAGGTAATATGTTTGTAGGAACCTTGGAGAATTAGAATGCACATAGGCCATACCCATATGACTGCACACCTGTACACTCAACTGCAAACTTATAAGTTTGTCGCTAATCTATCCAAATAAAACATTAAAAATTCTCCAAACAATATAACTGGGTTCGTTGGGTCAAATTCATGAAGACAAGGAACGAATTTATAACTAGATTTTAATTATGGTGAAACTTTATAGTTATTACAAATTTGGTGAATAAAGGAATTAGTGTATGCATGTCGTGGTAGAATAAGTTTTCCAGAGCGCCAATCTAAATGACATAACAATTGTATATAAATAATACTTTCCTCTATGCATCCATGCTGCTATCTTGGTTCCATCTCAGTGATAGAAACATCATTTACCGACCCATGAATTGACTTGCTATTTGATTGATCTGATTCCATGTGCTTCGAAAATATTGAGTTATTCCCGAAGAAAGCAGGTTCTTTAGGCGCCGTCAAAGTGACAGTAACATTCTAGCATGAGGACTATGGTCCCCATTGTGGGCCTGTCGTCTATGGACTCTTGAACACATAAAAAACCAAGATGCATGCATCTTATGACTGCATCAGACGAGCACAAACCTCTTATTGTTGGATCCACAAACTCCAAGGGTGTTCCATCTATCCATTGCTTCCATGCCTGCATGCCCACCAAGTTATTTAATTATCTATACTTCTTAATTTGATGGGCATATAAGTAATTATTAAAAAAAACAGGTACACACATAGCTTAGAAGGTCTTCGGCATAACCTGATTCATGGAAACTATTAATCCTCTTGCCACTAATAGTCTCTAAGAGTAGAACTCCAAAGCTGTATACATCAGATTTTGGAGAAAACTTTCCGTGCATTGCATACTCCGGAGACATGTACCCGCTGCACGATGATGTTGTAAACTCATGATTAACACTAGAGAATTTATAGAGTTATGTATGTGATCAAAAATTTTAAATTATACTCACTATGTCCCTACAACCCTGTTTGTATTTGCTTGAGTTTGATCCACTTCAAATATTCTCGCTAACCCAAAATCTGAAATTTTAGGGTTCATATCTTCATCAAGTAACACATTACCAGCTTTGAGATCACGATGTATGATTGTCAAACGAGAATCATGATGGAGATAAAGCATTCCTCGAGCAACCCCTAATATGATACTGTAGCGCCTTTCCCAATCCAATTGTCCTTGTTTTTCATTATCTATGCATAACATGGTATTAGGTTAGTCGGTATAATTGTAGCTTATAACATTTTTAGTAAAGGAGAGAAAGCATAGGTGTTGGTTTAGATTATCATACCGAAAAGCATATAATCAAGGCTTTTGTTGACAACATATTCATACACAAGCAACTTTTCTTCTCCAGCTAAGCAAAATCCTAATACCCTCACCAAGTTTCGATGTTGAAGCTTGGCCACCAACATCACCTCATTCTTGAATTGTTGAACACCTTGGCTAGAGCTTAAAGACAACCTCTTTACTGCTATGTCTTGTCCACTTGATAGAGTACCCTAGAAACCATATGATTCATTTCCATGACATAAATCAACAAAATTTTGACGTTATAACCTTTCTCTTAATTGCATATTAGTTGTAAGATTGAACTTTTTTCTTTTACCTTATAAACACTTCCAAATCCCCCTTCACCTAATTTATTCTCATCTGCAAAATTATCCGTTGCGGCTTGAAGCGTACTAAAACCATATTGTAAAGACTCGACGGTTATCAATTCTTCACCTGGAAACCCATAGAGGAATTTAGTGACCAGGAAATGAAGATCAAGATGTTTATTTTTTTGCGGTAATGGAAATGATCAATGTGACGTTGTAAGATATATTTAAGTTCTTATGAAATGCTTTGATTATTTTCTTACCGTTTTCCACAGGTTCAAATTTGGTCTTCTTAGATTTATTTAAGTTCCTATGAAATGCTGTAACAAATCCTTATGGAGAGTATAAACAATAACACAGTAGCTAGAGGAACAACAATGGCAATAAAAACCTTGGTTGATACTTTCTTCTTTCCTGAAATTTTTTTTACCATGAACAATAATTAAGTCACCAATTTTGGCCACAGAAACAAGGAGATCCATAAAAACGCATTTAGCTCACAAAGGCACAGAAAACAGATCAACGGCGAAACAAAGAGTTAAAAACCTCAATGATGTGGTCCTTTAATAACTAGAACTTCCTTCCTCGTTTTTTGCTATCCTATATTGATTACTCCCTCCGTATCATTTTAGTCTACACACTTACACTTTTCACGCATGCCAATGCAAAACTTTGAGGACATATATTTGTATTCGTAAAAATTATAAAAAGTACATATTAATAAAATATTACTAAGTCGAATCTAACAAGAACTCACATGACTATGTTTCTATTCACGTATAAATCACAAACGAGGGTCAAAGTGCAATTTGGAATAGTGTAAAATGTCAAAGTATGTAGATTAAAATGAAACGGGAGTATTATATTTTAGTTCTTTAAAATTTTTCACTTAACCCCCTTATTTTAACATAGATTATATTTTATTTTATTTTTAGTGGCGAGAGGGTTATATCTAATATAATTTATATAATTACAATTCAGTTCAACTCCTTGTGGAATATGTGTTGGAAGTAGAATATGTTCTTTCGAATTGATTTGAATTGACAAAATTGAATTTAAATGAATTGAATTGAACTTAATTTTCATTAATCGAGTAATATTAATCAAAAAAAATAAAATTAAAATCATTCCATTATGTTAATATTAATAATAATTATATTAGTGATAATAATCATACTATTAATATTAATACTAATAATAACTATAATAATATTCCTATGAATTGAGTAATATTAATAGATACAAGTACAATAATATTTTTATTACCATTAGTAATGATATTGATAATATTCAAAATATTAATAATAATATTAATGATAATTAACTATATTAATGAGTCAAAAAAATAATTATCATTCTATTATGTTAATATACATAATTACTATTAAAAAAAATGTTAATATACATAATTATATTAAAGATAATAATCATTATATTAATATTAATACTAATAATATGTGTACAATAATATTCTTATGAATTGAGTAGTATTAAAATAATCAAGTAGAATATTACTTTTGATATCACTATTAACGATAATGATAATGATAATATTATTAATATTATTAATGATAATTAACTATATTAATGAATCAATAAACATAATATTTATTCTATTATGTTACTATTAATAATTATTATATGAATGATAATAATCATAATATTAACATGTACTTCCTTTTTTCTCACTTAATCTTGACACTATTTATACTTAAAGAGAATCTTTTTTATTTATCTCAAAGTATAAGAAAAAATATAGTCATGCGAGATCTTGTTTGATTTGTCTCGATTAGTACTCCCTCCGTTTCCTAAAGATCTTCCCTCTTTCCGTTTAAGGGTGTTTCCAAAAGATCTTCCCTCTTTTGCTTTATTCCTTATTTGGCAAAACAAATTTCCCTATTCACCCTCTCATGTCACTATCATATGGTCCACCATTACATTATTAATTCAATTTTACTCCATTTCTCTCTCATACTTTAACCCCTTTTTATTTGTTTATTTATCTTAACCTCTTTCTCTCTCCTACTTTACTCACACCATGCCCCACACAACTTGATTTTCCTTGGTATCTGTAGGAACAGTAAGTGGGAAGATTTTTAGGAAATGGAGGGAGTACTTTATTAATATTCAATCGTTATAATTTTTACTCATATATAGTAAAAGATGTTTCAGTTCAAAGAGGTGTGTTTGGAGACTCGCACAGGAAAGTGAGAAGGATAAAAAAAAAACAAAGGGAGTGTATAATAATATTTTTATGAGTTGAGTAATATTAATAATAATAAGTACAATACTATTTTATTATCATTGATAATTATAATAGTAATACATAGAGAAATAATAATAATAATAATAATAATAATAATAATAATAATAATAATCATAATAATAATAATAATAATAATAATAATAATAATAATAATAATAATAATAATAATAATAATAATAATAATAATAATAATAATCAATAATAGTAATTATAACAACAATAACAATACCTTATGAGATTTGGTTTATTGAGAGCATATGACATTGTTAGTTGGGAGTTCTTAGAAGATATGTTGTTAGCTTTGAGGTTTTTTAGCAGATTTGTGGAGTTGATAATGGTGTGTTTGAGAATCCCAACATTCAATTTGATGATTAATGGGGCTCCTACTGGCTTTTAAAAGTCAAAGAGTGGTACAATACAGGAAGACCCCATGTCTCATCTCCTGTTTGTTCTATGTATGGAATATTTTTCTAGAACCATGACATACATTGGAAAGCAACATGAGTTCAGATTTCATCCTAGGTGCAAATCCCTTACTATAAATCATCATTGATTTGCTGCCGATGTTATCTTATCTTGCAAAAGGGACTTTAAATTTGTGTACATGATTTTACAAGGCATATAATTGTTTGCTACTACTTCTGGCTTGAAAGCAAGTCCCACTAAATCTGACTTCTATATTTGAGGTTTATTTGAGCAACAGAATTTGAAAATTAAAGATAGTCCCACTAAATCTGACTCAATAAGTCACGTGACCTCACGTGATTTCATTGAACCTAAAATTTCCCGCCATTTCCCTCACTTTTCCCAACCCATTAACATTCATCACAACTTTTAGTCCGTTTTCCTCATTCTCCATTTTTCCCAAAGTTTGAAGAATCTAAATTCCTCATCTTCTGTCTATGTGTGAGTCATCAAAGGGAAAAAATTCTTGCACAATATGAAAAAAATATTCTCTCACTAGAATACTTTTCTTGAAACCACAACAATAATGGTGTTTTTTAATCTTCGCTTTCTTCATCCACCGGAATAGGCCATGGATTCACCACCGGGGTTTTTTGCCGTACATCTTGGATCGGCAAATTTGGGTGCTCCTCAACATATAATCATCTTTGATGCAACATGGAAAAAGGAGACATGAGTAATGGGGTGTGCATGGGTAGTTCATACAAATTCTTCTCCGACGCCATTGGAGAAGGGCGGTGGTACGTATGGGCTGGCTTCTTCAGCTCTTCATGCTAAAAGTCAAGCCTTCCTGCATGCTCTCACTTGGGCACATGTGCAGGGCTGGCGATGCATATCCTTTTTTACCGACTTTGCTAATCTTATAATGGCACTAAAATATCCCATGAGTGTTCCATCATCGGTCTACTAGACGATACATGACATTAAGTCTATAGCAGATTCCTTTTCTTGGTATTTTCTTTTAAAGGTGAATCGTCAACAAGTTCAGCGAGCGCATGATAATGCGCAGATGTGTGCTAGAACTTGTTTTTAATTTACATTATAAATTTGAATAGTTTTGGTGTTGCCCCCTTTGTCAAAAAAAAAAAATTAATAATGGTGTTTTTTCTATTACTTTACTCGCATTTTGTTAGTCTTGCCTTATATATGTATATTTCTTCATGTAAGCGTTTTATCTTATAATATATCATTTCTCTAATCAAATTTCATACTACTTTTATTTTTTAGATCAATTATTAGTCAGATTTTAGTGATTTGGTGAGAGAAATCAGTAACAACGGCATTTTGGGTATTTCTATTTTCTAATATTTGGTGGAAAACAAGAATGGGTGAAAGTAAACCAAAAATGTTGGACTTAATATCAAAGGAAAAACAAAGGATGATGATGATGATCAATAATGAAGAAAAGATATGGGTGTTGTTCATCTAATGAAAACAAGCTTGAACTTAGGCTTGGTTTACCTGGTGATCGAAACTAGTCAGCCAAACAAAGCCTTAAAAATGGCAACATAGTTAGAGAGAGATGAATCACTTCTCTCTCTATGATACTTTTCTTCAAACCACAACAATGGGATCTTACCTTCAATTGAACATAGACCAATCTTGTTGTGCAAGATTTTTTTTTCTCTAGATGGTGCACACATAGACAGAAGATAAAGAATTGAAATTCTTCAAGCTTTGGGAAAATTGGAGATTGAGGAAAAGTGAGACGAATGTAAGGGACTTCACTCATGGTTCACCCAGTGGTATTTTAGTAATAAATTAGAATTTCAGTTGCTCATTTCACACCAAATTTGCTCATATGGGCATTTTGCTCATTTACTCATTTGCTCATTTACTCATTTTGTAATAAAAGTGTTTGCTCATTTTCTTAAATGAGTAGAAATGTTTGCTCATTTGTTGGTTTTGCTCATTTGGAGAAAATAGTCTTAGGTGTACCATGAGTATGGTACACCCATATGTACTATAAATGATCTCATGTTAAGAGATGGGCAAAAGGAGGGAAATGGGGAAAATTTTGGGTTTAATGAAGTCATGTGAGGTCACATGACTCACTAAGTGAAGTCAACCCCAAAAAACTGGTCAAGGTTGTTTTCAAAAAAATCATTAAGATTTGAATTTGCCCAAAAAAAAATTTAAACGGTTGTCTTTTACAAAAACTTGTTTCTAATAGATTGTCGCTGACAAAAAACTCAAAAAAAATACTTTTCCATCGAAAAAGCTGTATAATACAACAATGTCTTGAAATTGATCGAACTATTATAGTAATATTATACATGATTGGTAGTAAAAATTAGTATTGGAAGGCCATTATATCTCCAAATTCTTATTCACTAAGGATAGCAAATATCATTTTGTGGAAAGTAGTATCAAATATAATCATACACAATATATTTAGTTTTTTGTGAAATAAGAAAGATAGGGTCACTTAACCTTGTATGATTGATTCCTAGGGGAATCTATTTAATTGTATATACATAAACTTATGTTGGTTGGGGACGATGCTCAAGAAAATATTTACTCTAATTTCTTTGTATGGGCCCTTTTGGTGAAATTAGCAGTTTAGTATATGTTAGTTTTTGCACTTATTGTAGCTGTTATGGGTAACTAGTAACGGTTTACTAGTAGCTTTTAGTGATTAGCTTTTAAAATAAGGCTCCGTTTGGTAAGGCGTAAAACGTTTTTCCGGAAAACTGTTTTCCTCCATTTTTAGTTTTACATTGTTTGGTTGGCAAAAGAGTGTAAAATCGTTTTCTCTTGGGGTAAAATTACTCTCCCAATGATCGAAAATCATTTTCTTTACAAAATGAAGGGAAAACTGTTTTCCTTATCTCTCTTGTACACTTTTCTCACTACCTCCTTACTTTCCCTTTCATTTTCCTTTCATTTCATCATTTTCTTTACATGAAACCAAACAACGGAAAACTAATTTTGGAATTATGTTTTCCATTGTAAATTGTTTTCCATGAAAATCATTTTACACTGAAAATGTTTTACACCCTACCAAACAGAGCCTAAGTGTTTAATTAAAAGAGTTTGGCAAAAATAGCAGTTGAAATTGTAAAACTAAAACACAATACGACATTATTCAAATATTAAGTGAAATAGACGTGAGGAGTACTAATCAAGATATAGAATTATAGACGTACCATCGGGGGAAATCATCGAAGGCGGCGATGGTACGGGAGATGACGGCGGCAATGAAAGATCAGTAGCACCTTCAAAGAAGGGATCGATCTCATATCTCACATTACAACTAGGCAAGACTGCTCTCGCACCAATACTAGTGTCGAGCACTCCGATTGCAATAGTCAAGCATTTATTACAATCAATAGTACTTATGTCCGGAGTACACTGCGCCAACCCATACTGCGTCAGAAAGCTCGAATATTTTGAAGCCTCCACCGCATACTTTTTTTGAGGACCGCCATTTGATGTTCGAACCCTCAAATCATTCATCATATTGCCAACAGCATCCATAAATCGTGTAACGTTTCCTGTTATGTTCTTGTCGTTTTTTAAGGTGAACCATGGGTCTGCATCCATTATTCTGAAAAATGACTCGTTTGAGTATCTTACCACACATTCGTCATACCATATTATTGCCACCTTCCTGTTAGGACATCTTTTGCGGGGAAGATCAGAGGTGGTGGCAGTAACCACGCAGTCGCGGCACGAGGCGGCTGATTGATCTCCACGGCAGAGAAAGTGGCCATAGACGGCTTCGTTTGAACCGTTTCTTACTACTGCTTCGGCATAGCCGTTGGGGTTGGTGGCATTGGAGGAGAGAGAATGAAAGACAGCGTTGAGATTGGTTTCGTATTGGCTATTGTTGGCAAACATAGTGGTGTTTGGGCAGAATTGTGTCCAAAGAAGTGGGGCTGATGTTGATCTAGGAATCAACATTATCATCAAGGGAAGTACGAGAGAAACTGAGACAAATAACGATAACCAAATAGTTTGCGCCATTCTTTAGTTTATATTGATGATAAGTTGATCTAACAATGGCGACCTCCAAAATTTAGATTGTAGGAGATGCTCGTACTGTGTATTAGTTGTGATGGAATTAGAAAATCAGGTAAGGTGATAAGTTGAAAAATACTTAAGCTAGTTCTGTAGTCATTATCAAAATAAATTATTAGCTACTAGTACCAAAAAGAAAATTCCATATCATACTCAGTGGAGTAGTAGTGGTCAAACTAAAGACCGTTCCATTATTACTAATAATATTCAATCCTATTTCTAATGATTAACGTCTCTTACAAGGGTGAAATTTTGTAATTTTGACTTGTATTTTGTTCCTAATATAAAGTGATACGTTTGATAATTTTTTTTTTTTTAGGAGAAGTGATACGTTAGATTTTGTTCCTCTCGACCTCAACTTCCCCACAATATTCCCCTTTGATTATTGGAACTCTTCTCTCTCTTGCTTCTACTCTGAAGCCTATACTCACTGATTTGACTCTAAGTTTTACAAGAGTTACTCAACCCTTGAACCCCAAATTACAAGTCAAATTTTGTGAAACACTAGTAATTATATTGAACTTAAATTTTTAAGGGACATAGGAACTCACTTAATAATGCAACATACTTTTTTAGAAAACACTTAAGATTTAGCAATAAAAATATGTTTTCAGTTGGTGGATTGCGCAATGAGGAAGACTTCTCTTTATATAATGAAGTCTTCTCATGCCAGTTCCACTTATTCCTCCACTAAGTGTGAAGCAGTAACCCACGTAGCATTATTTTTCCACGTTCACACTTCTTGAAAAACAAGCAAAGTAATGGAAAATTCACTAACAGTACGTGATTTAAACAGTTGAGAAATAAGGAATTTATTTAGGAAATTCACTTTTATTTGTTCATTAACAAAGAAAGAATATTTATTAAATATAAAAATTATTTTATTTATTAACAATATTTCCTAAAAACTCTCTGTTAAATACTTTTTAAAACCACTGTTGCATTTATTAAATTTCATGTTGTTCCTTAGTATTAAGCAACATAAATTACTTACATAAATCCTAAGTACATACTCTTGAACTTAGACTTCATGTCAGCATCCCTTTAAATCTTCAACTCTGAAGATCCATACGTCCCATCTCAGGAACCGCAGACAGTTCCTTGAAGAAACTGTAAAACATGAATGCATCTGTCAAGGAACAGCAGACAGTTCATTGAGGAACTGTATAACGCAAATGCATCTAGCAAGGAGCAGCAGACAGTTCCTTGAGGAACTACGAAACGCAAATGCATCTGGCAAGGAACAGCAGACAGTTCCTTGAGGAAATGTTGAACACAAATGCATCCAGCTAGGAATAGCAGACAGTTCCTTGTGGAAATGTTGAACAAGAATGCGTGTAGCTCAGGAACAGCAGACAGTTCCTTGAGGAACTATTGAACAATAATTGTAATCATGAATCATCGCTTAGGAACTTGGTTCTTCTCTTGGATTTCCAACTCAGGAACTTCATTTATTATCTTTATAAAGCACCATTATTAATCAATGAACCTTCCACACATAAAACTATTAAACTTTGTTAGTTATTACATTAGTATGTCATCATGAAAACCCATAGTGGCTCAACATAAAGAAATATTATCTTGCTGGTCCTTTAAAATAGCTTTAAAGGGATGATTCATGATTACAATTCTTGTTCAATTTTCTATTTAGTCGTAACTATTTTTTTCTATTTGAAAGTCAAAATAATTATTTTCTATCTGAAAGTCAAAATAATTATTTAATGCTTTAAAATAGTCAAATAGTTTCTATTTAGTCGTACTTTAAAATTATTAAAATAGCTTAAAACAACTTTTGATTTAGTAAAAGGATTTTAATATTTGGTTAGAGGAGCCCAAACCTTACAATTTTTACTATAAACATCTTCATTAAATTAACCCATTAAAGCCCAACTCAATATTGGAACCCTAATGAGGGAACCTATAAATACCCTTTATTCGACACAATTTATTTTCTCTCTCTTCCTCCCTCTATTTTTTTCGGTCCTCTACTCTTCTTTTTGCTCCCTGTTTTTTCCTATTCCTTTCTCTCGGTTTTCTTCCTCCATCCGTCGACAGCAGCAGCCATCACTGCCGACCACGCTGGCGAGCCGCCAGCACCCGTGTTTCCTCGTGTGCCGCCGAGTGTCCCCCCTCTATTTTGTTTTGGTTCTTTTCTTTATCCTCAAGTTATATTTAATGCAAAGTTTATATTCTTAAGAATTGTTTTAGCATGTTTATATTTAAAGTTATAGTTTGATGCTTTAAATATAAATCTAAGATTATGTAGTTTATGTAATGAAGTAATTATATTTCAAATTTATTGATTATGTTTAAATTAAGATTTTAAGTATCAAAGCATGAATTTTTAGGGTTTTATGTGTTGGAAAATCATAGCAGTATATTATATTTAATGAAATTAAGTATTGTTATGATTTTAATTATATTTAAGTATTCTTAAAAAGGGTTTATTATTTATAAGTTGATGGAAATTTTGTAAGGATGGTTATAATGTGGTTTTAATGATCATAGTATGAGTTTTTAAGGATTTTTAACAACTAATATAGTAGTACTATACTAGGGAGTATTAATAATTGAAGTTTTAATGATGAGAAAATTTTTTAAACACTTTTAAAGAGGGTTTAGTGTATTTTAATATTGTTGGAAATTTCTAGAGTTTTGATTGTGGATATGTTGATTATTTTTAGGTGGAGAATTATGTTTACGCGACTTTTAAGCTTGTGAAAGTGGCCTCTCGTTTTGTCTACACATGGTACTTACATACCTATATGTTGGTTGGATTAGTATCATGTCCTAAGGATGGGATTTATGTAATATCATGTATAGGGAACTATATTTAGCACATACGTGATTTATATTCAATTGGATTTGCATAATTTATGCCGTTGTGTGAAGCATGTTGATTATTATGATATTATGTCTGTATGGATGCTTGATGCAAGCATATGAAATTTGAGAACTTTACTTTGTTAATTCACATGAGGGATTAATATTTATGTTGGTATTGGATCTTGATTGAATCATGGTGTTCCCTTTTAGATTATTTTATTACTTTATGAGGACTGAATGCCTTATTTGGTAAGTTGGTTATTTTTACTATGAAAGGTTGCGTGTTAACTTGGTTCAACAAATAGAGGCATGTTATGGATTTAATGTTGGAATTTCTCTTGGGTTGTTTGTAGATGATCAGCTTATCTAATCCTAAGATAAAAATGGAAGTTTATGTATTTTGATGATTATATTGTTTGTTCTACTTGTGATTCCTAATAAGTCAATAAATTACTAATCATGTAAAGTGAAACTTGAAAAACAATACCTTCAAACTTGTGCACGTCTGAAGCGTTAGACAAATATGAATTGGAGTACATGGTGGTAGCCCATGGGTTTTCTTGGGACCAGATTTATCACCGTGTCTTTATTTAAAAGGTTAATCGATATCGTAGGACAGGGGAGTACGAACACAAGTAGAAGAAAGCCCATCTGATGCGGTCAAAATTTGGTTACTGATCTGGTTTTAGTCTGCATCCGGTGGGCTCGTAGCAGATCCGAAATACTTACTAATCCAGTCCAAAATCGGATTAGTAAATTATTTACTGATCTGGTTTTGAAGGAAAATCGGATCAGTTAATCCTATTAACTGATCTAGTTTTCTTTCAAAATCGCATCAAGTGAAGTTCAAGTTTAATTTTAAAAAAAAAAACAAATTTCCCAGCAAACTGATCTGGTTTCCTTGATGAACCAGATCAGCTACTTGCCATTTGAAATAAAAAAAAATTAGCTAGCTATCATCAGACAACAGGGGCAAGCCCTTTACAGCCGATGTCAACTAGTTGGCCCTTTACAACTAATATACCATATAAGAAAATATATTAATGGTCTAATAACCATCATTATACATCAATTTTGGCTAAAAAACAAATCGTGAGTCACAACTTATTGGGAACAAAATTAACTAGACTAATTAACCTATATTGATTAGAAAAAATTAACTAACTTCAGACTAACTTCATGATTCTCATCCCTCAAATACAACTCACAGCCCATAATGTAATGATGTGTTGATGGAAGATCGCGTGTGAGAGCATTGCTTGAACATTATTTGGTACCTAATTATGATTAATAACTTTAACTTACTGTTTTAATGATGAATCTTGGATTATATAAATTATGTATTGAAAGAATAAAATTTCAGATTTGATTATTATATTTAGATTGAGTTTTTAATTATCAAAGCATGAATTTTTAGGATGTTAAAGATTGTAAAATCATAGTAGCATGTTATTGTAACAGCCTGTTTTCCCGAGTTGCTAGGTAAATACACTTAAGATTCACTAATCACAATCAACGCTTAATAAGCCTCGAATAAAATATTTACTCGCAGCGGAAACATAACCTAGAAAACGATCTTGGACCTGTGGGTTATTGGCCCACAAAACAAATCCTTTATATAAGACTTCAATTACACCATATCCACTAATATTCCCAAATAGTTACAACAAAGAAATAAAATTTTCTCTAATAACTACTAGAATACAAACTCAATCCATAAGCTACGACGACATCTTTATCTTGCTTCACTTCAGAATCCTGAGCTGACAACACCAAACCTGCAACAATATTTCACTCTGCCACCCACCAAGTGACAGGCCACAGGAATGACAACACTATCACCAAAGCTGAGTACACACTGTATGATAAAAAATACAAGTTTAGGTGTATTTTGAAAACTAACACATAGTTATAATAACAGATAATCACATTTAACTCAGTTATTATAGTTTCACAAAATCAAATCGTTTGGCATGAACGCGAGTGGAGAGGGTACCACGCAGTACCAGCTGTCTCCAAACTATTGAGGGTCGTCACCCAGCCTTTTATTGTTATGCTTGCAAGACTTACCCGGACATGTCCTATAACGCCAGGAGTTCGCCCTTCCTGGAAGGCAACAGCTAGGGACTCTACCCGCCCTAACTCGGGGTGCCTATTCATGCCTCACTTTCATATTTATAAAATAAGATATTTAATGTTCATACTTAACCTCAATACTCATAACATAACACCATATTCGACCTTATCTGGTCTTAACTATTCGAATCATTTCCTCATTATCATACCAAATCATATTTTGAGAAATATAGTATTTTCGAACATTTCGATAATTGAACAAAATGATACTTTTATAACAATCCAATAACAATTCACAACTAACTCATAGAGATGATCTATAATCAGCCATTAACAAACGATATATAATCTCAAAATTAATATAACGCCCACGGGAGCATTTAAATATATTTTGCTGAACCTAAAGGTTACCTCAACTCTATAACAATTATACAAAACCTCCAATCATCATAACTTGATTTCCCATATCATCTTCAATTCTATACGTCTACATAGCCATCCTCCAACAACCACCTCACAGTAACATCAATAATCAATAACCAAACTTAACTATTCTAATTATCTTCTTCTAACGCAACCATTATGCTAATCAAACTGAATCCCGTAAATAGAAATTAACGAAGTCATTCCATAACTCATAACTCGACTTCATGCATATCAACTCCAACTACAATAATTATAACAGTCTCCCAATTCTAAGATTATGACTTCCCTCGCATCATCAACAACGACTATCCAATAAGAACGATACAACAACAACATAATAACAAACACAAACAACAATAATACCACCTCCACCACCAACAATAACCAACACCAATAACACAACATTAAGCACAATACAGAACAACACAACCACAATACACAGCACAACCAACAACAGAAACCACCACCTACTATGTTCATAACAAACCTAAGTAAATCATATTCCCAAATTTATCACTCCAACTTCTTGAATCATAATAACAAGATGAACCATATTGTTCTACTGAATACTTTGGATATATATACTTAAACTATAAACCACATGATACTAGCTCAGGTACATCATAGTAACCTTTTTAATCATATCCAAACTAATTCATCTTCCAAACTAGTAAACTATTTTAACTATAACCCAACAACATCACCACAACAACAGAACAACAACATAATAATCTACCACAACCATCACAACTACTCCACAATAGCCACCACAACTACAAACAACCATAACAACGGCGCAACAACACAATAGGCAACAACTTACAGCAACTCCACCACAACCACAATGACAGAACAACAATAACCCAACAACATACTACAACAGAGCAACAACAACAATAGCAACTCCACAACAACTTCACCAAACCACCACAACAACTCCACAACAACAATAACATAACAACTCCACCTCAATCATCACAATACTCCACAAGTCCATGTACTAAACACATTTCCATTAAGAAGCATAATCGTAATTACTTAGTGTATAAGTGTTGTTTAGGTCAAATAAAACATCTCTAATGAACCTTAGCATGTTATTCCATGTTACATACTCAATATACACATAAAAAATACACATCATAAGTAAATTCATTTCATAAACATGCTTTACACTAGAAAGAAACAATCACCTAACTATAGGTATGGAAATCTCTAGGGTAAAACCAAACTAAGTGTGTACCTTTACTAAGGATGCTTAAAGCCACGAAATTCCTTAATCCACTTGGTTAACTACTCCTACAGCTTCCCCTGAATGTATAAAATGCTAAAGATTAGTTTCAACAAGCTTATAGATATGAAAAACTAAGCTTAAATACAAGAGGTGTAAACTGTTGAACTTACACAACTTATGTGATCTTTCAGCAAGGTTTTCTATAAGTTTATGGTCTAAAGTTGGAACAAAGCTTGAACTACTTTGTATGGATGTTAGAAGAGTTCTATGTAGAGAAAAGTGGGTGTCCAAGAGGAAAAATAAGAGAAAGAGACGAAAACCAGAACAGCTTTTATAGCTGTTCTGGCGGTACCCAGGAGGAGGGAAACCTCTTCTGGGCAAGGTCGGTTTCTTGGATTTTTGGGTGATTCTTGCTTGAGGTGTTAGCCTAAGGTGTTGGCTTTCATGCATAAAAGGCTTTGAAGATCGACACTTAGTAGCTGCTAAGCAGCTTTCTTTGAGATAGGTCTGAGCTGTAATTTCACTGGCCAGGTTTTACTATGTAAGCAATTTACCTATTGAGCCACGTAATTCTTGGGATAAATGACATTTTAACCTTAAGACATCCCAAGCATGTCATATATCAAGTTTGGTTAGGTTCTGAGCTCGGATTCAACCCCGAAAGGCTCTTTAACTAGAAGTTCATCGTACCCGATAAAACAATCTCCAAACGATTTTCATAATCTTAATGTTTAAGGCTCTCAAGGACTTTCTAACTTATCTATTGGTTTCCAAAGCCTTCTTACCAATAAGAATGATGGTTCTTATCCTCTTTGACCTTTCTTAACCATTAAAATGTAGTGCTTATCCACAACTTTCTTAACCACAAGAATGTAGTACTTATCCACAAGCTTTCTTAACCATAAGAATGTAGTGCTTATCCACCTTTCTTAACCATAAGAATGATATGCTTATCCACAAGCTTTCTTAACCATTAAGAATGATGATGCTTATCCACAAGCTTTCATAACCATTAAGAATGATGATGCTTATCCACAAGCTTTCTTAACCATTTAGAATAATGATGCTTATCCACAAGCTTTCTTAATCATTAAGAATGATGATGCTTATCCACATTTTAGCTTTTAAATAAAGGTTCTTAAAAACAGGGCTATTACAGTTATAAACTATGAAATTGATTTAACTTATGAATTTAAGCATGTTTAAGTATGTTTAAAGAGAGTTTTAATATTTACTCTCTATGTTGCTAAAAGTAGTACATATTTTTTTTATTCGGTTATCTAGATGGTGAAGGCGATTTTCAGTTTGTTGTTGTTTATGAAATTCATTAGAGTGAACTTTTCCTATTTGGAGAGCTAGTTGTTTTACTAAATTTTCCAGATACTAGTGTTGAGTACTAAAACTAGAAACTTTATTATTAATATTAGTAACTACAACTTTGAATTCAGCAATTTGTTCAGTTTGCTCCTTCAGTTGCCTTTTCATGTTCACTTCAGAATCATTTTTCGCCCCATATTGTTCATTGTTAAGGGACATAGTAGTTATTAACTCTCTCGCTTCACTAGGAGTTTTATTCACCAAAGTTCCACCACTAGCGATATCTATTAAACGTTTCTGATCATCTAACAAACCATCATAAAAACATTCAATTAGGACATTCTCACTCAGTTGATGTTGTGGGCATGAAATGCAAAGTTTATTATATCTTTTCCAATACTGATGCAATTGCTCATTTTTATCTTCCTCATACTACATATTTGTCTCCTTATTAATCTAGTTATGTTAGCGTATTTTTCAATAAAAACTCTCCGAAGGCTATTCCAAGAAGTAATAGATCCAACGGGAAGATAAAGTAATCATTCTTTAGCTAAATAATGTAAACTAAAAAGGAAAACACGAAGTTTAATACCATCATAATCTTTACCATTTAATGACAAAGTAGAACAATTAAGAGAAAATTCTTGTAAATGTCTATGAGCATCTTCCTTATCATGACCATGAATTTAGGGAGAATTCCGATAAAACCTGGATCAAGTTTGAATGATTTCTCTAAGGCGGGAAAATTACACTCATGGGTGTCTCATATGCATTGAACATATGTTCTTTCAAGTTCTTTTCACCTTCTCCTCCCATCTAACTAGTTAATAGTCACACAAAAAATATAAAAATAAATATTAGATCAAGCAACAAAAATCTAGATTTAAACAAATAACAAGATAAATACTAATACTAAAAAAATAGTCTAAAATAATAGATTATACAGTCCCCGGCAACGGCGCCAAAATTTGATGCGAGTCGTTTCCGCAATAAAATTAAATTTATAAATCACTCACCAACTTTAACAGATAGATAGGGAAAGTAAGGGTCGAACCCACACAGACTGCGTTATTATCTTAAACTAATTGTTTACTTATATAAATAACTATTACTATATAAATATGGGGGGACTTGGATATCACTTTTATACTAAGATTGTTGAACTAAAATATGAATATATAAATTGGAGGAAATAAATTCGGTTTTAAAAGATAACTAAGAAACTAATAGGAGACATGTAACTTTTTATAGATATTGGATATCATAATCATTGACTCATTCGACTTGCCTAGGATAGATTGGTTAACTATATAATGCCTTGAAAGTAAGTAGATTACTAGCTTTATCTTTCCGACTTGCTAAATCCCATGAAAAGCACGAAAATTTAATTCTAATCAAGCCATAATAATCCAACCATGAAAGCATGTATCAAATTATCCAACTTGATAGCCTTAGAAACACAACCAACCGAACTCAAACTTACCAGTAAGCTACAACACCAATTGGATTCCATTATTACACAAGATTCTAGAAATTATAATTAGATCATAAAGTTCCAACCTAATTAAAACTACAATTAATCTAGCAATGGAGACATGAAATAATTTAGGTGATCAAACTAAATCAATAAACATGAATCAAAAGCCAGATAATAAACCTTGTATAAATACCCAAAAGAAACTAATCGTTTATAACACAAATAAAAACGTAATATCATAAACCCAAATATCAAATAGTCAATTACATGTTCCTACTAGTATAAAACTACTCTAAATTAGACATGAAAACAAAGAAAAATAGATAGAAAAGAGTAAAGAAAACTTATTAGGGATGAATTTCTCCTGTCGGCTCCCCTCTTCTTCTTCCTTTTTTTTTTCATGCGTGTGGCTCTTCTGGTCTTTGTCTCCCACGGCTCCTGGTTATCTGTCAAACTAAATCAATAAACATGAATCCTCCCTACTGATATCTGTCAAACCCTCTTTATTTTCGCTGTTTTGTGGCTTTTTTTATTCAAAAGCCCACTTTACTTATTTTCCTCTTGTGTGCGTTGATTCCTTGCGCCTACTCCTTTCCTTGTGAATACTTGAGGCTCTTTTTTCCTTTTTGCTTTCCTGCGTGTTTTTTTGTTCTTTGCAATACATGTGGGCCTAACCATTAATATTTCAACTACAATTAAAAGATATGAGCTGCTTCCTTCTAGTGTAATTTCGACACAAGAAACAGCTGAATTAGTTTTTGCTTCCTTCTCCAAAGTTGTATATTTTGATCTTAACTTTCCGTAGCCACTTGAATCGTCTTGTTTTGATTCCATATGAGTGAGATATGACCAAAATACTATATCAGTCCTGCAGAATTAGTAATACTCGAATTTAGTGCATCTTTTCAAGCTCTTAATTAATTAAGTTATCACTAAATAGATAACATAGACACAAATTTATCTTTTAAACACTAAAAATAGTTACCAAGTGATTAAACCGAAATATTCAAAAAGTACAATATTTAACCCATATAATTCAATAGACAACACTAAAGGTATTATATTAGAGGGTACAAATATTATAGGCACTTATCAAGTTCCCCCACACTTAGCTTTTGGTCGTCCTTGATCAAAATACCGCTAAAAGTAAATTAAATGCAATTTACCAACTAAATGCAAGATTTAATTCACCGCCTCAAATTTCTTTATTGGAAATAACTAGATTAGATAAGTAGAAAACAAGAAACTAACACATTTTAACTTAGTCACAAAAACATTGAGAGAACGTTAGTAGTAATGCTATACTCTTGGCATTAAAAATGTCGTACTATCAAAACTCATAATACTTCATGGACAAATGCTTTTCTTTGCAACTCAAAGATAGCTAGCATGAGTTCACCCTTGTGAATACATCAAGTTCAATAGATAGACCCTCATAGATATAATTTAAACATTCTACTCTCATGTGTTTAGAGTTAAATAATATTCACTCAAAAATGTAACCAAGTCGACTTTAAATGAAGTATTTTTCTTTAAACTTGACTATTGTCTCAATTCTCCACTTTAAGAGCGATAAGATGAATAAAGATCAAAAGGGCTTGTAAAGGGTTGTAACGTGGCTAAGGTTAAAGGGTAGGGAAAATATTTAGGAATGTGGAGTTAAAAGAAGCCAAACCAAAGGGAGCAAAAATACATGACTTAAAATGTTTTAGTCACAACAAACTCCATTTATATATTGAACATCATACTCCAATTTTTTTCTTCTTAAAATTATATCATTCACCACTCCTTCATAAATAATAATGCAATGGCAACAATTCAAAATATATTCGTAGCACTTCAACCAATCTATAATCTTCAAACACTTTTCTTTTTTTTCTGTTTGTCTTTTCAAATAATTTGTTTTTTTTTCAATGTCACATCTCCTGTTTTTTTTTCCTTCCCTTTTCTTCTCACAATAATTTTTTTATCATAACAAAAACTTACACTACAAACTCAACTTAATAACTCCCCTTAGCCAAGCTTGGGTATAATATGTAGGAGGTCGCAGGTTTGTAATGTATGGTTAGCAAATAAACACAGATTTTAAAGGCTCAAAAGGGCAAAAAAAAGGGAAATATTATATGAAATAAAATATCTGAGGCTAAAAAATATATGAAAAGAAGGCCTAAATCATTTCTTCATAGCATTTGTCACAAATGTCTCAAAGACTACCAAGTCCAGCTTAAGAGTCACACTTCATTGAGGAACTATCACACAAGAAAAAAAAAAATACAGACTAATTCAGCTGTGTCAGTCTAATATGCTCAGAACCTCACAGGTTTTGATCTATCTATCTAGCCAACTTATTTAAGAGAATCAATATACTTTTTCCAATTGTATTATGAATCTCGTAAGTTCAACCATTCTTTTCCAATTATACAGACATTACCAAAATATTTTATTTCAAAAACATATTAGTTCCAAAAACAAGTTAGATTAGGTTTCTTATTAAACTTACTAATAGAAATTCCTTAGGAAACTAAACGGTTAAATCCTAAATAATGCAAACAAATCCTAATCTAATGCAAAAAAAAGCATATTTTATTTTGTTTTACTATGTTTTTATGAATGCACGTGAATAAAACTACTATGCAGATGCAAATACATAATCAAGCTCAAGAAAATTTTCGGCAGCACCTCCCCTAAAATTTAACAATCCATAATTTTTTTTTTATTTTCAATCACAACACCTGTAATCCAGCAAATATCAATCTAGCACAACATCATCAATCAGTTCAAGATAACTCCAAAATTCCCTCCACACTTATGTGTTGCATTGTCCTCAATGGAATAAAAATTAATTAAAATAAAATTAAGGGAAAGAAGACACTTAGCTGGTTTTATGCAATATCTAAGCTTTCATCGATGCCTTACTTTCAATGTCGTTTAGAAATGTAAATTGGCGGCTATGATGTTAGTTACTTCATCCTGCCATGAACATTACCATAGTAGTCATTATTGAATTTAGTGTTTTAGTCCCTTGTAGCTTCAGAAAAGTTGCAATGGGAAACAATGCTCTGTATAACCAAAATGGAGAAGTGATTAGTTCACTTGTATAAAACTTTTAATAAGACAATGATATTAGAAAAGGCTGCAATATGAACAAAGAACGAGCAAGCATATAAAAAAAATAAAAATTTGCAGCCCTAAACAAACCATATTAACTTAGACTTGTCGGGCATCTAAATTCAGTATTGAATAGAATTACCAAGTCATCGCTAAATCATAATTAAATAAGTAATGCAGAAGATGAGTTCCCAAGTAAACTTAAACAACTTTGAACAATAAAAGAACTGAATTTACCCCATCACACTAAGTGTACATAAGTAAATCACGTTCTAAAAAGCATGTTTCTTGGAATATACTATTGATTATACCGACAAATCATAAATTAGGAAAGAAATTGAGCAGTTACTGATCCCATTTCCAGTACAAGTTAGGCATAAACTAGTTAGGGCATCACTAACTTAATCATTAATGTCAAGCACAAATTATGAAGGGAGAATGAATTTTCACGCATGTGAACAATAGGTCATTAGATAATAAACACTAAGCTAGCAAAAACAAAACAGTACGCTTAAGGGAAAATAAAATAAAATGCTAAAACAAGAACAATAAAAGAAAGCAATTAAAAATAATAAATCATTGGGTTGCCCCCCAAGCAGCGCCTTTGTGTCTCATCGTTGGCTCGGCATCCCTTTTGAGCTTTAGTCATGCATGGTAGACGGGATCTTCCAAATGAATAACTTCGAGCCAATTGGCATCAAACCCTTCATAGAAAGCCTTGAGTCAATGTCCATTAACTTTAAATATCTTTCCAAAATCATAACTCTTAATTTCAACTGCACCATGATCAAAAACCTCTATAACCTCAAAAGGTCCGGTCCATTTGGATATCAATTTATCAGGAAAAGGTCTTAAACTTGAGTTGTAAAGAAAAACTTTATCGCCAACAGAAAAAGTTTTCCTAGATAACATTTGATCATGATATTTCTTTGTTTTCTCCTTATATATTCGAGAATTTTCATAAGCATCGTTTCTTATTTCTTCTAACTCTTGAATTTCCAATTTCCTATGGGCAGTCGCCTTGTCATAGTCTAAATAACACTTTTTAATAGCCCAAAATGCTCTATGTTCCAACTCTACTGGTAAATGACAAGCTTTTCCATACACTAAGCGATAAGGAGACATTCGTATTGGAGTTTTGTAAGCAGTTCGATAAGCCCATAAAGCGTCACCTAAGCGACTACTCCAATCTTTTCTATTAGGATTCACAACTTTCTCTAAGATAGATTTTATTTCCCTATTAAAAACTTCAGCTTGTCCACTAGTTTGGGGATGATAAGCAGTTGAAATCTTGTGAGTAACATGGTATTTCTTAAGTAAAGTTTCAACTACACGATTACAAAAGTGGGTTCCTCTATCACTAATAATAGCCCTTGGGATGTCGAATCTATTAAAAATCTGACCTTTAACAAACTCAATCACCACTTTTGAATCATTAGTTTTAGTAGCTTTTGCCTCTACCCATTTAGAAACATAATCAACTGCTAAAAGAATATAAAGATTACCAGAAAAGCGGGAAATGGTCCCCTAAAATCAATGCCCCACACTTCAAAGATATCAAACACAAAAGCAGAATTAAGAGGCATTTGGTCTCTCTTAGAAATATTTCCAGTTCTTTGACATCGATCACAAGATTTCACAAATGAATAAGCATCTTTATGTAAAGAAGGCCAAAAGAATCCACATTGTGAAACTTTGTGAGCAGTTCTTTTGGGACCAAATTGACCACCACATTCAATTGTATGACAAAATTCAAGAATAGATTTAATTTCATGATCAGCCACGCATTTTCGAACGATGTCGTCAGCACATACTTTATATAAATAAGGCTCATCCCAAATATAGAATCGTGAATCATGTTTAATTTTATTTTTCTGGGCTTTAGACAAATCATTAGGCAACTCCTTTAACTCTAAATAATTAACAATATCAGCATAACAAGGCATTGTACCATGTAATGCATATAAACACTCGTCAGGGAATGAATCAGATGAAGAAATTACTACTTCCTTATCATGGGTGATCCTACTTAAATGATCAGCAATAAGGTACTCTGCTCCTTTTTTTATTCCTAATTTCTAAGCCAAATTCTTGTAATAAAGCATCCATCTCATCAATCTAGGTTTAGACTCTTTCTTTGTTAGAAGATATTTCAAAGCAGAATGATCAATATACACAATCACGTGAGTCCCTAACAAATAAGGTCTAAACTTTTCAAGAGCAAAAATAACTGTATACATTTGTTTTTCAGTAACGGTGTAATGACATTGGGCAGCATCAAGAGATTTAGAAGCATAATAAATGACATATGGTTCCTTATCCACCTTTTGTCCGAGTAGTGCACCTAGCATCACAAATTATTTCAAAAGGTAAAGACCACTTAGGTGGTCTAATAATAGGAGCACAAGTGAGCTTCTCTTTCAAGGTATCAAAAGCAAATTTACACTTATCAGTAAAAACAAAAGGTGCATCTTTAGCAAGTAAAGCACATAATGGAGATGCAATAATGGAAAAGTTACGAATGAAACGCCCATAAAAGCAAGCATACCCTAAAAATGATCTAATTTCACGCACACAAGTAGGGTAAGGAAGTGAACTTATGACATCAAATTTAGCTTTATCGACTCCAAGTCCTTTAGAACTAACAATATGACCTAAGACTACTCCTTTTTCCACCATAAAATGGCATTTTTCAAAATTTAACACAAGGTTAGTCTCGACACATCTTTTCAAAGCAATAGATAAATTGTGAAGGCACAAGTCAAAATCATCACCAAAAACCGTAAAATCATCCATAAAGACTTCAATAGAATTATCAAGCAAGTCAGAAAATATGCTCATCACACAACGTTGAAATGTACCTGGTGTATTACAAAGTCCAAAAGGCATTTTTCTAAATGAAAATGTGCCAAAAGGGCAAGTAAAGGTAGTCTTTTATTGGTCCTCAAGCGCAATGGGAACTTGAATGTATCCAGAATATCCATCAAGAAAACAAAAGAAAGAACGTCCTGCAAGCTTTTCTAACATTTGGTCAATATAAGGTTAGGGAAAGTGGTCTTTTTTAGTGGCTGGATTAAGTTTCCTATAATCTATACACACTCTCCACCCATTTGACACTCTAGTAGGAACAAGTTCTCCTTTATTATTCTCAACAACCATTATTCCAGTTTTCTTAGGCACGACATGAATAGGACTTACTACTTTGAATCTGAAATCGGAAAAATGACACCTGCATCTCGCCACTTAAGAATTTCCTTTTTCACTACATCCATCATTGAAGGATTAAGTCTCCTTTGGGTTTCTCTAATTGGTTTGGCATCATTTTCTAAATATATTTTATGCATACACAAGTGAGGACTAATTCCTTTAATGTCGGCAATGGTCCATCCTATGGCCTCTTTGTATTTCTTACGAACATTTAACAATTTTTCCTCTTGTGACTCAGAAAGTGAACTAGAAATGATGACTGGCAAAGTGTCATTTTCACCCAAATAAACATACTTAAGGTTAATTCAAGTTTAGGGGGTGATTGAATAGATGGGATTAACTTATGAGTATAAACAGGTAATTCACAACTTGAAACAAATTGCATATTATTAGCACATGTATTTGCCGCATTATTACTTCCAGATGCAAAATCAATTTGTGCAGCAACATAATTCTCTTAATGTGCAATGAGAGGAGATTCAACAAAAGATCCAACATGGAACGAGTTAATAATAGTAGCATCAAGAAGATAATCATCCATGTTCAATTCTGTTAAATTTTTATCAAAACTGTTATCACACAACTCGTAAACTCTGTTAAATTTTTCTTGTTTAATGCAATTAATCTCATCTATACAATCCACAAAGTTCACATCCAGTATGTTAGAAGGGTATCTCATCGCATCGTATATATTAAGTTTGATCATTTCACCATCAAATTCTCACCCATATCAAGAATATAGAAGTCAACAGGAAACACTAACTCATTCACTTAAACTAAAACGTCCTCTAAGACTCCTAAGGGATATGCTTGTGATCTATCGACTAACTAAATCACTACGTTCGTTTTAGAGAGGGGGCCCAGGTTCAAAGATTTATAGATTGATTTTGGCATTACGCTAATGGAGGCTCCTAAGTCAAGCATACACCTCTTAAGCTCATGGTTTCCTATCTTTTATGGTATAGAAAACATCCCAAGATCCTTAATTTAGGAGGTATTTTATTTTGAATAACGGCGGAGACGTTCTCCCCCACACATACTTTTTCACCACTCCGAATTTTCCTTTTATTAGTGCATAAGTCTTTTAAGAATTTAGCGTATTTAGGCATTTGCTTGACTGCATCTAAGAGAGGTATGTTTATTTGAACCTTCTTAAATGTCCTTAAGATGTCATTGTCTAATTCTTCTTTCCTAGAGTTAGCAAACCGTGAGGGACATGGCACTATCTCCCTAGAACCAGGTTTATTTGAAAAAGGATCCAAGGTAGGTTTTTCTTTTCTCGTCTTCACTACTTCGTTTTCCACATTATGGATCTCAATGTCACCACTAATATCACTAATCTGCCCACCGTTATCACCTTTTAATTTTTCACTATCATGTTCTATGGTTTCATGACTCACCTCGACTTTGTTTTCCACATTACCTCGATTTTCAAGTTCTTTACCACTTCTCAAAGTTATGGCTTTAGTTTCATCTATCAAATAAGGTTTAGGCTTTTCAAAAACTTTTCCATCCAATTTACTCTCTATGTTGCTAAGAGTAGTACATATTTGTTTTATTCGGTTATCTATATGGTGAAGGTGATTTTCAGTTTGTTATTGTTTATTAAATTCATGAGAGTGAACTTTTCCTATTTGGAGAGCTAGTTGTTTTACTAAATTTTCCAAAGACTCGTGTTGAGTACTACAACTAGAAACTTTATTACTAATATTAGTAACAACAACTTTAAATTCAGCAATTTGTTCAGTTTGCTCCTTCAGTTGCCTTTGGATGTTCACATCAGAATCATTTTTCGTCCCCTATTGTTCATTGTTAAGGGCCATAGTAGTTATTAATTCTCTCGCTTCACTAGGAATTTTATTCACCAAAGTTCCACCAGTAGCGATATTTATTAAACGTTTATGATCATCTAACAAACCATCATAAAAATATTCAATTAGGACTTTCTCACTCAGTTGATGTTGTGGGCATGAAATGCAAAGTTTATTAAATCTTTACCAATACTCATGCAATTGCTCATTTTTATCTTGCTCAATACTATATATTTGTCTCCTTATTAATCTAGTTATGTTAGCAAATTGGTATTTTTCAATAAAAACTCTCCGAAGGCTATCTTAAGAAGTAATAGATCCAACGGGAAGATAAAGTAACCAATCTTTAGCTAAATCATGTAAAGTAAAAAGGAAAACACGAAGTTTAATACCATCATCATCTTTACCATTTAACGACAAAGTTGAACAAGCAAGAGAAAATTCTTGTAAATGTCTATGAGCATCTTCCTTATCATGACCATAGAATTTAGGGAGAATTCCGATAAAACCTTGATCAAGTTTGAATGGTTTCTCTAAGGCGGGAAAAATAACACTCATGGGTGTCTCATATGCATTGAACATATGTTCTTTCAACCTCTTTTCACCTTCTCCTCCCATCTCACTAGCTAATAGTCACACAAAAAATATATAAAAAGAAATATTAGATCAAGCAATAAAAATCTAGATTTAAACAAATAACCAGATAAATACTAATAGTAAAACAATAGTCTAAAATAATAGATTATACAGTCCCCGGCAACGAAGCCAAAATTTGATGCGAGTCGTTTGCGCAAGAAAATTAAATTTATAAATCACTCACTAACTCTAACAGATAGATAAGGAAAATAAGGGTCGAACCCACAGAGACTGCGTTATTATCTTAAACTAATTATTTACTTATATAAATAACTATTATTATATATATATGGGGGAATTTTTCTATACTAAAATTGTTGAACTAAAATATGAATATATAAATTGGAGGAAATAAATTCGGTTTTAAAATATTACTAAGAATCTAATAGGAGACATGTAACTTTCTATAGATATTGGGTATAATCATTGACTCATTCGACTTGCCTAGGATAGATTGGTTAACTATATAATCCCTTGAAAACAATTAGATTACTAGCTTTATCTTTCTGACTTGCTAAATCCCATGAAAGCACGAAAATTTAATCCTAATCAAGCTAAAATAATCCAACCATGAAAGCATGTATCAAATTATCCAACTTGATAGCCTTAGAAACACAACCAACTGAACTCAAACTTGCCATTAAGCTGCAACACCAATTGAATTCAAATATTACACAAGATTCTAGCAATTATAATTAGACCAGAAAGCTGCAACCTAATTAAAACTACACTTAATCTAGCAATCGAAACATGAAATAATTTAGGTGATCAAACTAAATCAATAAACATGAATCAAAAGCCAGATAATAAACCTTGTATAAATACCCAAAAGAAACTAATCGTTTATAACACAAATAAAAATGTAATCTCCTAAACCCAAATATCAACTAGTCAATTACATGTTCCTGCTAGTATAAAACTACTCTAAATTAGACATGAAAACAAAGAAAAATAGATACAAGAGAGTAAAGAAAACTTATTAGGGATGAATTTCTCCCCGTCGGCTCCCCTCTTGTTCTTCCTTTTTTTTCATGCGTGTGGCTCTTCTGGTCTTTGTCTCCCACGGCTCCTGGTTCTCCCTCCCTACTGATATCTGTCAAACCCTCTTTATTTTCGCTATTTAGTGGCTTTTTTTAATCAAAAGCCCACTTTACTTATTTTCCTCTTGTTTGCGTTGATTCCCTGCGGCTCCTCCTTTTGTTGTGAATACTTGAGGCTCTTTTTTCCTTTTTACTTTGCTGCGTGTTTTTTTGTTCCTTGCAATCGTCTCGATTTGATTCCATATGAGTGAGATATGACCAAAATACTATATCAGCCCTGCAGAATTAGTAATACTCGAATTTAGTGCATTTTTTCAAGCTCTTAATTAAATAGGTTATCACTAAATAATTNGCTCTTC